>NW_020538040.1:176471057-176529383 GCF_003426905.1 Ctenocephalides felis | reverse complement strand
AAAAATATTTTGAATATTTCTTTTAAAAAATGTTGTCATTTAAAATCTATTCTAAAAAAACATCAAAAATTCAATTGATGATTTAATTAAATCATCCAAATCCAAATTAGGATTTAATCACAATCTATGAAAAGTCAATTTTTAGAAATTAATTAAATATTCAAATACTGTTTATTAATAATTCAGGAAGTTTTATTAATTAGTAATTTTAATTATTCATAAAATCTTGCATAATGAATAGTTTTGCAAAGAATAGGCCAGAATAGCCAAAGTTTCCAAGATACTATTTTACTAAGAACTTAACAAAAAGATTAGCTAATTATTTATTTATTAAATTGTTAATTTTAAATAATAAATTTCAATAATAAATAATTTTACTCTGCATTATCATTTGAAATAACAAATTCATAAAAAATACTTTACATTACACCATCTCAAGTTTTCCTGAACTTTTAAGTAAAACAAAAGCTCGTCCATAAATCAACCAGAAAATCTGTAAAAGAATCCTCAATTTGTCAAACAATATTTATTTATTAGATTGTTGTGACATATATGTTATAAGAAATATTTATGATCACAAAAAACACTCACACAATATTAAAACATATAACCAAAAATAAAATTTGAAGATATGAAAAAATTATTAAGTGACAAACTGAACAAATCGTCGGCACAGCTGCGAAGTGCTTTTGGCAGACTTAATTTTTTTTTATAAAATAATGAACTTATATAATGGAAACAAATTGGTTTAAAACGAAAATATAAGTAGTATCAAAGTAAATATTTGACAACGATTTATTTTTACATCCACTTACTTTATTTTTGATATATGAACTATCCTATTTTCATAGTCATGTCTCATATTGCATGTATAGAAAGTCATAGATTTATCGAAATTCTTTGGCAGTGAATATTGCAATAATTAAAAACAAATATTTTTTCTACACAGAACAAAATAACTTCTTGTATCATTTATGTAATATTCAAAGGAAATAGAAAACCTCCTTGAGAAACAGATATACTCTTTCCTAGAGAAAGTCATAGTTTCTTAGAAATTCTTTGGCAGTGAATAGTACATTAATTAAATATAATAGGTTCTCATTTTTATAGAACAGAATAACTTCTGGTATTCGTTATACAGTATTCAAAGAAAATAAAAATATCGAGGAAAAACTCAAGGTAATTAGAGAAAAAGCGTTTATTACTTTATACAAATTTCATAGCAAGCAATAACGGAGTAAAACATAGTTATCTATATCAAACCTTTAAACATTCAAAATTGTACAAATTGAAATGGTAAAAACATTTTGCTACTTGTTATATGGAACATTGTATAAGAAATATTTTTTCCTTTTTGGCTCGTATTACAAATTTCAACAAAATTCTCTTGAGAAAAATATACTTAAGCGTTTTTGAGTCAATTGCATTGAAGTATAATAATAATAGAACAACTTTGCAACTTTAGTGATTCTACGACGATTTTTTTTCAAATAGATTTTTTCCATTATCACTATTGCATTTGCATCAATTAATTTACAAGAAATAAATTCCGGTCACCTAATTTCACAAAAAACTCAACTACATATTCGAGATAGTAAAATCTAAAGTAGGTACATTAGACGAAATACACTAATAGATGTTCTTGAACGTCATGGAATAAGAAAAAGGTATCATCATATTTATTTGTCTATATTATCTAAACATGGACACATTTTTTTTCCTTTTTGTTAACGTGAAAAATACTGAAATATCTAGGACAAACCCCTATTTGGTGCTTTTTACAGAAGTTATCTACCTTAGGATTATATTACATAGTCAAGTAAAATATGGTGAAAGATATGAGTATGTTTTCACTGTTAGCAGATGTTTGAGTTAATATATGGTAGCAGATATTGTGATAGAACGAATACTTGTGACTGCTACTCATTATTATTTGATTAATATATTTTTAATTATATTTTGTAGATTCCATCAGCATAAAAGTTTCATCAAAAGAAGATGGGTCAATCGTTGGGTTACCATCTATAAAACCACGTTATTTAGATCGTCATCACAACAAGCTTATAAGACCGTTAGATTCTTGTTAGATTGTTGTTAAAAATATGAAAAATGTTGTGAATAAAAAAAATTTATGTTTAAAACATGACTCTCGCTCTTAGATAAATGGTTAGAACGACTGGACCTGAATCAGAGATCCCGGGATCGATCCAGTCTTAGAAATATAGGTAACAATAACAATAATAGGTAACAAACCAAGAAGATAAAGCAAGACAAAGATGAACCCAGACAAGATAACAAATGAAGAAGTCCTGAGAAGAGTTAACAAAAAAGAATAGAGCACAATCCTGAAAAGAAAAGGAAACTGGATCGGACTTGTTCTACAAAAAGAGTGCCAACTACACGACGTAGTCGAAGGTAAAATAGAAGGACTGAAAGGAATGCGATGAAGAAGAATGCAGATGATTGACAGGAAACTGAAAGCCGAAGCGTAGGATCAGGAAGCATGGAAAGGAAAATTTATTTAAAAAATGTGTAAAAAAGGAGAGAAGTAGTGGTAATGAAAATGATAGACGACGAAGGTTGAGAAAATTATTTGTGTTGGCTCTCACACCATGAATCTGCCTTCGGGCAGATTACCATTTATTATGTTTCCAAGTAAAAATAGTCCAAGTAATAATAGATCTAGCATTGCTACATTAATAAATATTTACTCTAATATATAAATCGTAATAATAACTCATCATACAAAGATGGGACAGGATTGCTATCTGTTGGACCAACTAGCATTAAGTTAAGGGAGTATTCTAGTGTAGGAATTCACTAGTTCAAAATAGTTTATTTTTCATATTTGCAAAGATTATCTATTTAAGATAGTGTACAAGAGGATTTTTCAAAATTTGAATTATTTTCGGATATACAGCTATTTGATCATGATAATCCTCCTCTATTTCCTTCCTTTTGCAAAACTTTAAAAGCGTTTTTCTCAAAAATGTCTTTTTCACTAAGATGCCAACGATTTCTTGAGTTCTACTGAATAAATTCACTTGAAATGTTCAGAGAATCTTTTTTATAAACTTCTCTCTGGCATATACCAGCCTCATTTTAAAATTTTGATTTTTAGTATTTTTAAAAATTCGAGAAATTCAAAATTGTGGTAAAAAATTGATCCTTTTTCTTCAAACAGTCACCATTTTGTCAAATATTTATTTTTCAGATTAATCTTAGTGAAAAATTTAGGATGTTGTGATTGCTTGCCTTATGAAGGACCAATTGTAAATACTTTGATTATAACTGTATATATTTATTTTATATTAATAACAAGTTATAAGTATATTTACAATAATTTTAATACTGTGTTTGATTACGTTCTGACTGATTGATTGATTTGTATAAATTTCTGATAGATGATTTTTTGTTTATATATCAATATAGCCGCATGCTTTGATTGGCGCGAACATTCTCCCGGCCTTGAAATATAGATTTCAAAATAATTGGTAATCTTCATTAATGTGAATTAATTAAGTAGATGTTAGTGGTTTTGGTAACACTCAAATTTAATGAACTGCATTTCTTGATTCTTATTGGAAATCATAGTTTATCTTTTTTTTTTTTAAGTGCTATAAGACCAATCAGTAATAATCAGTTCAGTATTCTCTAAATTGTCTTATAGGAGCACCGTGACATTGTCTCCTTAAACTGAATATTATGGTTGCATTTGCAGACGAAAAAAGTTTGCATATTCTGACTCCATATTCCACGTGCTCTTGTGTTTTGAAGTTGCTGATGTTGAGTAAGCTTGTTTTCGAAGATATCAAGCATTGACACATAGCAAATTGAGGTTTAAGATTTTTGAATATGGAAGTGATCAGTATCTTTTGTATTGGAGTTTAAGCAATATTCAACTATGTTCCGATCTGTGTTTGAATTCTTCCGAAGTGTGAATAATTTGAGGTTTGAAATATAAGCCATGATTGAATATGATTCCACGATATAGTTTCTTTTTCCATGTTATTCGTAATCTTGTTTTAGTTCGATTAAGTTTATTTATTTGCAAAAGTTTATAACATTTCATAGCAAGTCTTATTGTTTTGTTTTATGAATAGATTTTGCAAGATTTATGCATCAACCATTTTGTCGCTAAATCAGATATTAGTTCAAATATAATACTATATTCATTATATCTTGTGTTTAAGAGACATGCGATAAAATAACATATAAAAGCCTTCATTTTTTCATTTAATCTTGTTAACAAATATAAGTAGTAAAGATATAATATTTAAATACACATGTGTAGGTATGGTATCGATAATTGATAGATGAATGGATTTTTGGACAGCGCTATGGGGTGACATTTGTAATAAGTTAAAGTTTTAGGTTTGAGTTTTGATTTGAACCCCAACGTGCAAAATTCCATTTCACCTAAGAATGATGTCAATGTCTTTAGTTTTAAATATTTGTTAATGCGTACTTTAGTTAGGTATGTCTTGCTTGATTGTTAGAACCAATGTTTTTTGCAATGGTTTGTTAATGCGTACTTAAGTTAAGTATGTTTGCTTGATTGTCATGACTTGTTTTGATTTTATCAATTTATTAAGTGATTTATTCATTTTGTTAATCATTAATAAACTCTGTGATGTTCTGTTCTTTGTCATTTTAGTATTTGAACAAAGTTGAGATTCATAATACGTACCAGTTTAATGAGTACATGCTAAACTTGCAATTCAGATTCATATTTCAATCGCAAAAATTGCAAAATTGTTAATCGTGCGATGCAGTCTTTAGTTAGAAGTCAAGGTGGACCTTGGCGCATTGCAAAGCTTTAGTACACTACAATGATTTTAATAAATTGTATGTAACCAGTAGTTTGCATACATTTCTGTTTTGAATAAATAAAATATATTCGCAAAAGCGATTTTATATTTATAAAAATAGAGATTTTAATCATATTAGAGTGATAGTAAGATCGCTCCAATATAATTTTTTATCAAACGCGATACTTAATGCCCGTTTCATTTTTCGCGCAAGAATTTTTAATAATTGTACCTCACTTAGTTTAAGGTATAAGAATGCTATGTGTTTTGATAGTGCTATTCTAGACTTTTCCACTATCAATTTTATTTTATAGCTAGAATTTGAAGTGAAAAACACATTCATTCGCGCGCTATATGTATAGATATGTAATTTCATGCTTAGACGATTTGGAGTTGGAAAGAAAAGTTTTGAATGGTTAGAATTCAATTCATAAAGATTGAGTTTAGCTTGCGTTAAAATGTTAGTGAGATTGTTGTTAATAAAAAATTTCATTATTGTATCAGCTGTAGTTAATGAACTATGAACGTTAAAATAATTTCTGGGGATTTCGAATATTTTAAGATGTTCAGTTATGCTTTGTTTAGGTGATTGTTCTGAACATCGTATTGATAAGAACGTATGTTGTTGATTCATGTTTATGTTGTTATTGAAGGTTTTTCCCCGAATTGTTTGGTGAATCTTTCTGTCGTTTATCTGAACTAAAACTTGTTCGATCACTCTCTTTATATCGACCGTTAGTATTGAAGTATAAATTTTAAAATTTGTTTTAATGAAACAGATTTCGTTTCGGATATTCGGTCTAACAAGTTGTAGCTCAGTTAACAGCAGACTTGTATCGGATTTACAAGGTGCTTCCAAAATTACGCGAAAATTAGTTGTTAAATTGATTGACTTTAACACGTCTTCATGAGGTAAATATAAACTTATTTTAGGTATGCTTGCTTTTATGAAGTTATCATATTCGGTGAATTGGTTTCTGTTTGCAAATGAAATATGACGTTTTAATGTTTCTTGTCTACTATATTCTATGTCTTTGATATTTTTTGCAAATTGAATTATAGTACCAAAACTTCCGTCAATAGTCTTAGTTGTATTAGTAATAGAATACTCTTCGCGTTGTTTTTTCCGTTTCAGTAAAGTATTGTTTATCGTCGTATGGTTTGCGTATTTCTGAAGATATATCTACTTGAGCTTTAAAGTTAGATTCATGATTTGAAACCGAAATTGATTTAGAAATGTTTAATTGAGGTAAATAAAATTGAGGCTGTTTTATGTTACCTGCATTATTTGTTGTTTTGGTATAATTTAAATTGAGTTCCGAACTAGTATCTGATTTATTCAAGGCTGCTAGCCTAAGCTTTGATAATGTTGTCAAGCATTTTTGGTATTTATCAAAAAACTCTTCTAATTCGTTATCAAATAAATTATCAATTTCTTCTTCATCATCAAGTAAAGTTGCTATTTTGATAACCGTATCTTCAAATAAGTCAAAATTAGGTCTTACATATTCTTTAAAACGGCTTATTTCAGAAATATTCAATTCACACACAGGCATGTGTGACCATTGATTGCAAATCTTTTCGCAATATGCTAATTGCGATTGAATTTCTAGTTGCTTTGTTTTGAGTGATTTTAAAGTTATTAACGATTCCATCTTGTCACAGATCGTACTAAACTTTATTAATTGAATAAGGAAAGATTGATAAGAAGGAAATGTAATTGAATAACCTGGTTTCTTGCTTTGCTTGTGCTTGTAGCTGTAGCTCCAAATTTGAACTTTTCATCTTGATTTTGAACTTCCTCTTTATTTAATCTTGATTTACTTGGTTTATGCTTGTTTTGCTTGATTTCTCCTTCGATTGCTGGACGTCACATCCGTCTCGTATGGACCAATGAAAAATTTTAGGATTGATGTTGAATCCGGCTCGAAGGACCAATCAAAAATTTAGGATGTTGTGATTGCTTGCCTTATGAAGGACCAATTGTAAATACTTTGATTATAACTGTATATATTTATTTTATATTAATAACAAGTTATAAGTATATTTACAATAATTTTAATACTGTTTTTGATTACGTTCTGACTGATTGATTGATTTGTATAAATTTCTGATAGATGATTTTTTGTTTATATATCAATATAGCCGCATGCTTTGATTGGCGCGAACACTTAGTATATACCATAGCAACATCATTCTAGATTAATAATCTTTTTTTTTTCATTTTGGATTACTAGGAGGGTTGCAATCCTGAGCATGGTCATGCGCCAATTTTTAGTGACCCCTCACTTCAACCACTATTAATTTTTAAAATTAATAACTTTGATAAATAAATTATGAAAAAAATGATAGTATAATAATTTATAGCTATTTACGATGATTTAAAAATGACCTAAAATTCATGCCCACACTAGAATACTTCCCTAAATTAGCCCAACAGCTTTTGGGACATTTAAGTTCTGATTGCTGTTCAGAAGTAATCAATAAAAAAGTTTGACACATAAATTAATATCAAGTCTAGCTTATGTCTACAATGATGTGACATCACTTTTGGACTCGCATCCAATCTTATTAGACAAATGTTCCGTCGACCTCCGCACAATGAAAACAAAACAAAGCTGGCGCATCGCAACCTGCTCGAATGAATCTATGACAAAATTACTATCAGCCGTACAACAGGCAAACAATGAGTGAAACCACGTGGCATTGTTCATTCATAAAACGATTCCGGAATAGAATCTATCTATTTACTTCGTCCGTTGTAGTAGTGAAACTGAATAGTGATTCTTCTTGTCTGTCCCAAGGCAGGTGCGGCGTCTGGTTATATGTCAACGTCGAACGATAATATCGTGTCAACCACGTCAAATGACTAATACTAGATGACATGGACAATTAATTATGCAAATGAGACTTTGGCCGGTCTCAGAACTTTAGCTAACCGACCGCGAAAAAGACTCATCTTGACTCAAATGACGTCATAATTGAATTCGTGGCTTCTTATTAGATTCGATTTATGCGGAAGAGATAGTTATTTGTGGGTTGACAGTCGTTTATGATTTGTAATGAGGAGGAATATAATTCGATAATTCATATTGTTTAATTTTAGAAATGTAACCAATGCATAGAAAATTATTATTTGATTTGGCATTTTTAGAAATTTTGAGACATTTTCAGAATGTTATCCGTATTAACATCGCCATTTGAAACCTATTTTATGGCTGATTATTAAGCAGGAATTAACGTATTTTATAATATAGGCAAAAAATCCGAACATTTTCAAAAAAAAAAAATTCAAAAATTTTACATTTTTTTCTCGTAACTAAAAATACACATGATGTATGGTAGAGTAGGGTGGGGAGTATTTTTGAATATCACCACGTATCACGAAGGGATAGGGTAGGCTCAAAAATTCTTAAAAAAATCGATTACGTGATTAATGGACGTCCCTTGAGAGCTTCTTGTAACATTTTTTTAAATTAAATATATTTTTCTGAATATATATGTCTTGAGATCCACTGATTACATTTTTACGAAATAAAAATTAGTAAATTCTATAACTATTCATTTACTGAATCCAATAAATATAATTTCATAACTATTGTTCACTATTTCACAATTAATCAATTCCTACTCAAAGTGCTGTGTTACATCTTACCCCGTGTTTCAAACTAGTTCTAACATATACCAGGACAAGGAGTAACGATAAAAAAAATACCTCTGATGATTTAAAAAAAATTGACACATTGCTAGTAATCATATTCAATAATCAACGTAATTTATGAAAATGCACATAAAATATATGTATAGTGTTTTCTGTCATAGAAATTCTTATCATAGTTAAACGTAAACTGCAATTAATACAAATAAAATATTTGGTGTCTCCTGTAATATAGTTTACATGTCCTCATATCTCACAAACTATACATTTCACAATCATCTTCGCTTTAACCTACATGTATAATTTTTCCATGTCACAACTAGCCCCAAGGCTTCATTCCAACTAACTCCAAGTGTGATTTTTCTACATTAATCAATATAAATTCATCACAAAATTTGTTACAAATTATCAAAGATTGATAAATTTAAAAAGATATAAGATAAGCAAATTTATAATATGTTCGCAATAATAACGCAAACGATAATTTCGTGATAGTATAATACAATTTTATATTACATGCCAAAAATGACGCACCTTCACAGTTTTGTATATTGCGTCGGCCTGCAGGACAGTAGCTATGACAACATTATGCATGACGGTTTACATTTTCAATCGAGACAAAAAATATTTCAGTATAATAACATTATTATTATATAGTAAAAAAGCATTTTTTTAGAAATCAATCAATCAGTAAACACCGAGCGGCGATAGCAATCTGAAATCTACATAGATGCCACATGCATGTCATATTGCTGAAGGCAAGCTTGTGAATTTCAGGTTGCTACGGCCGCTCAAATCACACGGTATTTACTGTGTTATGATTTTTTATTTTATATTTTATGAAAATGCATACTTTACAAAACTATATAATATGTATTAAAAATGAATTCTGTGAAATACTAATTACAGCTATATCATATATGTAAATAGTCATAATTAGTGCTATTTCTTATAGTTAGAGTACCTACAACCGAACGAATAATATCTCTAAACTTCTGTATATTACAAGATTTTATTTTGATTTTAATGCATTCTTCTATAATAATTATTAGAGCGAAGAAATTTATTGCTCTAATATTGGGCATTTGGGGGTTCATAGCGTAATCATATTTACCTTCATATCAAAGCATAAATAAAAAGAAAAAATATGTCTTCAAGTCAAAATAGCTTTTACCTTCATTGCTGCATTAAGTTAAAAATAAATCACCATTAGAAAAATTGTAATAAAAATACCTATTTGTAAAAGATAGTACAAATAATTGGTTGCATAAATACCATGCAAACACTAATAAAAGATCTGCAAAAACAAGTTTCCATTAAAAGACTGAAAAGAAAGTGGCCGCATGATTTAATAAATTGACAAGTAATATATTTATGTAAAAAAAATTTCAATTGGGAAATTTCTGAACGCCATATATTCAACAGCAAATAATACCTCATCTGATTGATTATGAGAAATAAATTAAAAAAAATTGGTTGCATGAGTCAATTATCACAATACCTCATAAGACTCCTAACTTCTGATTGAGTATTTGTACTCTACTTTAAAATAAAACTTGTAAGTGACATTGTATATTGGCGTTTTAAATAAAAATATCCATACATTCACCTTCTATTTGTGTTCGATATTTTATCTACAACACGTTCAAGAAGAGAAATATAATTTTCGAAACAATAAGGCACCGCTAATTCACGCTTCATGCAACACAAGTAATAAGGTATGAAAACGTGGAGCTATAGTGCGCTTTGAGCAAACAAAACGCAATTCGATCCATTGTAAATATGTATTATTACTTCAGCTATTGTATAATAAATAATTAACTAATACATTTGATATAACTTGATTCTCGTAGTAGTTTTGAGATATGGTGAAATCATTAAAGAGACACAATTAAATCAGTAAACTAGTGAGGCGCATGGCATCGTGCCTTAAGGCAAATTGCTGAAACTTCCCGTACCAAAAATTATTATTTTTTTAAAAACGATTAACATTTTTGAAAAAAAAATAGATTTTTGAGAATGAATTTGACAAAAAAATTACTGAAAAAATGTTTTCATTATTTTGACAAATTTTGGAAATTTTGAACTTTTTTTCAAAGCAATCGCACTGCTACGACGCGCGTAAGCGCCGCGTCGCCGTCTAACGCATAAACATTGGTACGGAACCCATAGGAATGTAAACAAAATTTATACTTATTGTTAAAATCTCTATAAAATATCTGATAATTTGATGTGCATATGTCTAATGATCATTTTTCACCGCCAAATGGCATTTTTTTTTTACTTTTTTCATTAGATCTCCGAAACCGCTAAATCTTATTAATACAAGTAAAATGTCTTTTGAAATATTAAAATCGGACGCTCCGGTCTCTTAAAAACTAGTTACTATTTTTGGCACTTTTTGTCCCGTATCTTCGGAACGGCTAGACCCGCCTTTGCCAAAAACTAATCAAAACGAATTATTCAAATCGGTTGATTGGTGTTCACGCACACACACATACACACACACACATATACATCCATTTTTTCTAAGGTATGCCAGAATATTCAGAAATCTTTGAAACGTAAAGATATATACAAATTTTCATTTTCGATTTTTCTGCGATTACTATAACTTGCCCTACGGGAAGTTAAAAACACTCTCGTAGCAAAATGGTTAATAATTATCTCAAGTTTTAATAATATGATTTTCTAGTATTTTCTACGAATTTTTGTCAACTATATCCTTCAAAAAAAAATATTTGAACTTATATAAAATAGGAGACACAATATTTGACCAGCTCCTGCTTACTGTGCGTTGTTTCACATACATGGAGTGTCGTAAAACGAATCTAATGGCGTTCTACTGTCTTTCATGATTGTGTATTTGTCATGTTTACCTTAATAAAAATAAATGCATGTGTTATATTTTTCATATATGGTATGCATTTGTTTCAATTTGTAGTTTTCCAGTTTTTTCTATGTGAAAGTTGAATCAATAGAGAAAATATATCACGGTGTATAAAATTATACCAAAAGGCAATGCAATTGATCATACTATGCAAACTCCAAAATCTGTACGTTGTATTTTATCGTGACATACAACTGGTCAGTAAAATATTGAAATTTATTTAAAACAATACCCATTGCAGATTTATTTCTGTATGTCATTGGAATTGTTATTTTGTGCGATACGATAAATATTGCCTATGGAAAAGACCAATAGCAAAGCACGCTCCACTTCCGATCACAGTTAATCGTTAGTTGTATAAACATGAATAACATTGTAACGAAAACCTGTGTTTAGTAACGCGATATCGGTTCTGTTGTTGAAAAGTTATTTTTTTCCCATCAACCGCGTGAATCATTCCGGGCTTCTTAAGAGATCCACATATCGTCCTCTCATAACTCGAACATATTTTTATTTAGATGAAACTATGCGGTCCCATGTATATTTATAATCAGGCACAAAAAGAAATCAAATATATTCCGAATCAATTTTAGGATTTCGCGGTAGGCGATGCTCGGTGGGACCCATCGGCCGTGGGTAAGAATACATATTTGTCTATTATTGGACCTCGTTTGACGACTGACAAAAATGAAATATTGCGCAAATACGAAATTAGAAAACATCAACACGTGCGTCGAGGACGTAAACCGGATGATGTTCATTTTATTTATCATTCAATAAATATGATCTATGGTCGCAATATCTCAGCGCGGCCTATTAAGCATACCGGCGCGGCACCTGTTTTCGCATGTTTTGCAGCGCTTTCATGTAGGTCAGTGGTGTTGCGCTCCCAATTTGGAACGGCAATGATTTTCGCACAATTTTCGTACTGACAACTGCAATAACCACATTTTAACCATCGCACGGAGATCTGAATCAAATTTAAAGAAACTTTGAACGCAATTCTGAACCGCAAATAAAGTCACGTCGACGAGAAACAAGAGGAAATAAGAGGAAAGACTAAGTCATCCATGATTTTGCAATTGTGGACAAACTATGACTGTTATGCATTTCTTATAAATTATAAGACCAAGGTTTCTAACTAGTAGTGCATGGCATCGTGCCTTAAGGCAAAATGCTGGAACTTTCCCCACCAAAAGTTTTAAAATTTGATAAAAGCGTTCAAATATTTTGAAAACTTTGAAGAAATACATTTATGAGAATTTTGAAATTTTTGAAAAAAAAAAGATTTTTTTTATTTAATTTGAATTTGTTTTTTTAGATTTTAAAAACGTATGAAAATTTTGAACTTTTCTTTAAAGCAATCACGCTGCTTTAGCAGCGTAGAGACAAAATATCGAAGCGCTTAAGCGCCGCGTTACAATCTTATGGGTGAAATTGGTACGGAACCCATAGGAATATAAACAAAATTTGTACTTATTATTAAAATTTCTATACAATATCTGATAATTTGATGTACATATATCTAATAATTATTTTTTACCATACACACACGCGCACATATATCCATTTATTTCTAAGGTGTGTCAAAATGTTCAGAAACGTTTTTATTTTAAAGAAAAGTAAAAAAAATCACTTTGGATTTGTATGCGACTATTATAACCTATACTATGAGATGTTAAAAATCTTGAAGGCAATTCTAAACCTATAAATATGCCTATAATAAAGTCTAAATAATAAACCTATAATAAAATCACGTCGACTAGCAAGGTTTAGACGAAGTCATCCAATATTTTATGTTATGCATTTCTTAAAAATTATAAATTAAAGATTCTAATTATTACATAAAATAAAGTTGTGAAATTAACTGAAATGGTCATTAACTGACAGTTTAAGACAATGCCGCGAAATACATTTTTTGCAATTGTGGACAAATTATGTCTGATGAAATGACTGTTATGCATTTCCCATAATATGCAGATTCAAGAATTGCAGAATTGCAATATAAAATAGAGTTCTAAAATTAACTGAAATAGCCTCAGAGTAGTACTCATTAACCCGAAGAAAAAGTTTATGTATATTTGCTATAAAATCCATTTCACTAAATTTATGCTTTCTTGACATTTTGAGTTACTATAAATCTTTTTACATCAAAATTGAAAAGAGTATTTATGTTTACGTTTGTGTGTTCGTGCGCTTACTTTTGACATTTGATTGAGAGGTTTCTTTAAAAACGACTTTTCCGATTTCAGGATATTAAACGCCAAAACTCGATAAGGAATTGTTAATTCCGTTCCTTTTAGAAATTAAGCAGAAATTGCGCAAAATTAACAGAAAAGTGCAAAATTTTTCATCGACATTCATGCCTAAAATTTTTAACCAATTTAAAAAAATTAAAATACTGTTGGAAAGCTTCAGGTTAGAAATCGTGCTGGAGACTATCTTATAAAGATCGACAGAAATCTTTGAACATTTTTGAAAGTATATTGTCATTATTCCAACAGTCACCGAACCTTAAGGATGCGTTCATTAATCACGTGATCGATTTTCAGAAATTTTTGGACACTCCCTCTCCTTGGTGATACATCGTGATATTTCAAATTGACCCTCCCTCGCCAAACATCGCGTGTATTTTTAGTTACATAGAAATTTTCGAACAAAATTTTGGAATTTACGAAAAACTCGTAAAAATTTTTGAAAAAAAAGGATAAAAAATAAATACACGACATATCTCACTAGAACCCTCCCTCCCGCACACGATTTTTTGTCAAACCTCCTTCTCCAAAAAGCCTCACGTGATTAATGAATTGCTCCCTAATTGTAATTGATTAAGTGGATTATCTACACAAAGAAGTTTGTGCAATTTGCTTTAAAGCAAAATTACACTTAAACCTAGTTCTATTATATTGGCTAATTAACTGTGGCGTGCTCATTGAATTGCGCGTTTATTTTCAAAATATTGGAATAATCATAAAATAATAAAATCATAAAATTTGTTTTGTACCTATTTTAGAAATCGTTATCTTTAACTGGCCAAAGATTTACAGACTTGTCATCGTCAATACAGACAATCCTAATACTTCTCCATGGCGAATATACTCGTCAATCACAGTTAGCTGGTAAAGTAATAATGTAGAGTTTTTTTGTAAAAATCATTCATTTACAATTTTCTTACTAATGCAAATGACCACACACAAATATACTATAATTATATATTATAAACCAATGTTACATTTTAGTTACATTTAATTCGAGATATGGCAACGACTATCAGATTTTTCATTAACGTTCTAAAAATTGCACATACAAAGTCGTGCATAGATTATTAATTTTCTTGGCTCAATACCTATGTCATAATATTAAAGTTCGCTGTTTGGATAATGATGCGCTTTGGTTGACTGTATGTTTATGCCACAAGATTATTATATAAACAACACAGCAGTCGGTAATATATTTTCGAGATCATGTACTTCTTGTTAGACGTGTGCGTGCCACAACTTGTGAGGACTTCGCGAAATTCCTGGCGACATTATTAATAAGATTCGTCACCGAGCTTTGCACATTTTATCACATTCCTTGAATTCCAAAGTATTCAGAAAATTTTGGTAAAATAACCACGACCGGGTGCCAACAGACAAGTTGCATTTGAAAAGTAAAAGTTCATTTTAAATGATACAACAAACATTTCAGGAAGCACCACGAAGTAAAAGACATTTTTAACAGCAGTCAGAACTACGTGTTCTAGTATTTAACAATACATTTTATAAAACAATTAAATAACGCAGACTTAAAAATTATATTAAGGTCTCGTAAACCTAACAACAGTGCTCATAACTAAAAAAACTAACAATGAAAATACTTTTATTATGGATTTTCAAACATTGCCGTTTATCTCCCGATAGACATCGTAAGAATCGTCGTAAGGCTGGTTATGCATCTTTTTCCCTCTACTTTAAAATATTGTTTGCTAAAAATTCTTATATTTACTCGTTTTTTGAGATAACAGTGGTGGACGTTTTCACTAGCGGACCTTTAAGTCCCGTTCTACCCTACAATGTAGACCCTAATAGTGTTAGCGTTACTTGTCACAGCAATGCCCACAAAAAGCAATGTTTACTTGAGATGATATTTAAGATCTATAACCCTATTAACCCAATGAAAACAATTGATATCATATTGCTTGTTATCGAGCTGGCGAAAGTTGGTATCAATTTACGACTAGAGTGTGCAGGCCCATGTTCTTTACCATTTTACTAGAAGTAGCCCTTGTTAGCATGGTACATTTTTTAATTTGTTATTAATTATACATGAATAAAAATATGATATTTTATAAGATATTGAGATAACAATTGTAAGTCTTTATTATTTTTAATAAATTATAATTATAAAGTTTAATTTATCAAATCAAAGGTTTATCAAATATATTCTAGTTTTAATACATTTTTAAAAGGCATCCCAAAATTTGTCTAAGGTACATTCTACTTGAAAATCTAAATTCACTAATCAAATTAATAAAAGAAACGACATTGAAAATATTAACAAACTCTTTGCTTTTTGTAAGTCAGCATTAGTCAATTTACAACGTCGTGTTTTCAAAAATAAAAAAACATTCTGAATATCATCCTTGTACCTAACTTGGGTACCAGGTTTTATAGCCTCCTGGGACAGCCTGATGTCAAGCAGCAGTAATATCGGTCTTTACATAAAAATATAGATGGCAATATATCCGAGTAAAAATCACCAGGAATTGCATCAATCAAAAATTCATCAGTATTACATAAATTATAATAATGAAAGTCATTACATAGATTTATAATAGGACAACCGTTTGGGTTGCCATCAATAAAAGTCACGTCGCCAAGAAGTCATAACAGCGCATAGAACTCTTTCAGTTCTTAAAAATATATAAATAAATTTGACTGGTATATCATACTTCGCACTTTTCAATTTGTAACCAAATAATTAAACACTTCTTCATATCTCTATATATTTACTAAAAATTAAATAAACCAGATTAGTTCAAAAATAAAAATTATACAAAAACATAGTTATTGCTGCTTATAAAGATTTGTGAAAGATCAGACGACTTGGCATATACAAATTATCCAAATAAATTATAAATAAACAAATGTAACACATTTTGGAAAACACTAATTATATTTTATCAAAAAATATATTACATTTATTTTCAGAAGAGCCAAAAAAAAATTGCCAGAAGACCTACTAACTTAATTTAAGAACTGCTTTTTTTACTATAGATTGTTGCCTAAATGCCATATTTAATTGATCATATAAGCTCATAGAAATTTGTATTTCTGATTGTCTATAATAAATAAATAAAAAATTATTTTTAAATTTTCAATTTTGTTCATTTTTATTATATTTTCTAATTAATTAAAATTTTTTGTTTCTTTAGAGATTTGCTCGTTGATGACACACATTATGTGCCAAAATGTCCAAAGTATTGTTTTTTAAATATTTATTATATATTTTGTAGAGAATCGGTAGAGAATGTTTTCCAATTTTCCAATAAAACATATATGCACATGAGTTTGTGTCTCTGCGTGATTTAAGATCACTATTTTTAGATCGATTATACTATGCAAAGAAATAAATTTCGTGTTATAATTTTACCCAAGCACTCATGTCAAAGGAATTCCGTTTGGATTTTCGATGAAAACCCATATCGTTGCATTTGTCAAGGACGAGGCGACTTGCGAGTTATTTACCTTACCATGAATTTAAGGTGATTAATGTTTTGCATTCCAAGCTTGTTATTATGTATTATGCCAATATTTTCATGTGCATAATCATCATCAATTTTCTTTCGATATAAAATACTTCTATATTTATGTTCCAATTCACCTGACTGATATTCTTGTGACTCAATGTCTATTTTGAAATAAATACTGAGGAAAACGAACTTGCCATACTAAATGTAGAGTATGGTGTATAATTTGAGGAATGTTTAGTAGAAATCGTTGATCAAATGATTATATAGAAAATTTAATTCATAAGAATAATTTTATAGAAACTAAATGCTTATTTGCCGGAAAACAAACTTGCAATACTAAATGAAGAGTATGGTAACTAATTTGAGTCATGTTCAGTAGAAATCGTTGACCAAATGATTCTAAAGAATATTTGCTCAAATAACTTTATAGGAATAAAATGCATCTATTCTAAAGCAAATCATCAATATCCCACGTGTTAAATATATCACTATATCATCATTTTCCTATTTCTACGAAATAATGGCATTACCTAAAACCGTATTTTGCAGAATCCATTTCATTGATAGCTTATATCAATGCTGATGTGCCTCTATTACATACAAAACGCCTGCAGGGGAATTATTTAATAGATTCAATTAATTTCTGGTAGGGATCGAAAACTGAAATGATATTGATAATTAGATAATCAGGTATTAATATGTAAATTAATATATAATTATGTTCACTCAAAATATAAAACAAATGTGGGATAATATACTATTGTTGACGTAAATTTGTTCAAATGTAGTAACCATTGGTTAATAATGGATTTGTGAGCTCACTTATTTAGGTATAATTTTT
The DNA here is from genome assembly GCF_003426905.1 of Ctenocephalides felis. Lineage (NCBI taxonomy): Eukaryota > Metazoa > Arthropoda > Insecta > Siphonaptera > Pulicidae > Ctenocephalides > Ctenocephalides felis. The sequence goes on along the minus strand of NW_020538040.1, from coordinate 176,511,449 downwards.
AATATAAGTTTTTGCATTAATTGATTAATTGACTTTTATGAATAAATGTACTTATTGATTAATTTAATAATTATAACTCGTCATTAAATTCAATATTATTAAATTATTTATTCAAACATTTATGCATTTGCAAATCTACCATTTATTTTTCCTTTTATTGATACACCCATTTGCCCATTTGTTTTTTGTTATATTAAATGATAAAGTAAAAATCCAATAAACTTAAACTAAATTAATCATAAAAATAATGTAAATTGCTGTCATTATATTTGTTGACAATTAAACAATCGTTTAATAAAATTGCCTCTGAAGCAAATCTGATTCTTACTAAAGTTATACCAAAAATTTTTGATAAGATCTTAGCAATAAAATAGTTTTATCCAAGATAATTACACAATATTTTATGTAAAAAAATAGTTCAAAATTAGTGAACCTAACAATTGCCTAATAAAATTGTCTTTAAAAAGTCACAAAAATAAGATTCTTAGTAGAGATGTTTCATTAATTAATTTAATAAAATTATCATCGAGAACTATTTTTTTTAATTTTTACACATTCGGATAACTTAGTAATAATAGATGCAGAAATTAGTACTAGTCTTCTCATTTATTTGTCATATCAAATTATTCATAAATAGACAAGAAATAGACAAGAATCACAAAAGTATATAGAAATTTTACTAAGGTTGTTTCATTTAATTAAATTGATCTAGTAATCAACTTGTACTTGAGCCATAAATTAAAGATAAATAATTGTGTTTTCATAATCTAATTTAAAATAGTAGCAAGAAAATAATTTTATCCAAAATAATAGTATATTTTATTCCATATATAATTTTTTTTTTAAATTTCAATTTTTATTACAACTGTTAATTAATCATCTAGTAAAAAAATCATCTAGTAAAATTCTTTGAACTTTAAAATAAAAAATAAAGGATAGTATTACAAATTAAACGCCATCTATATGATGACAATAATTTCATGTAGCATCAATTTTTTTTTTTTAATTTTCACTCATTCGAATAGTTCAGTAAATTAGTAAGGAATTAGTACTAGTATTTCAAAATTCTGGCAAGTTAAACAAAACATTATTGAAAAGTCGAAACTAAAATTACATTTCAATTCGCTTCTTTGTTGCAGCTTAAAAATTTAACTACGCATTTAAACCACATTATAGCGTTGTGCTAACCGTTGATTTACAAATAAACAGGCATTTAAAGTAACATAATGGTTAGCCATTTGAATTAATCAATGAAATAGTGTTTTATACATTTTTTAGGATGACCTTCGTTGTATTTTTTACAATTTATCGCAAAAAACGAAGCGAAGATATTGCTGTGAGAAAAAACTGAAAAAATGTAGGGAAAAAATCTGCAAGAATTTACACGTTTCGTTGATTGCATATTATCGCCATAATTGTAAATATAATAATCATAAATTTTGTTTTGAAATCTATTTAATATAATTAGTACAGCTCTTTTATTGACTTAACTCTCAATTGTTATATTTTAATCGCCAATGAATATATGCAAAAAAATCTCAATTTTATAAAAAATATTTTTACAGAAGGGTAGGGCGTGGCACAATAGTCCAATCTGATTTTCAGTAATTAAATTTTCTAGTCTAAATGAACTACTTAACAACACATAAGACCTATCACAAAAACAACGATCAAAAAATGTTCAGTAAAATTTCCAGTTAAATCCTAATTATAGAAATATGTTTTTTTACTATTTTTCTAAAATTTGTAATCTGTCCATTTAAGTGGTTGATAAGGGTCAAAGTGGTTGATAAGGGTTGATAACTGCCAAGGGTCAAAGAGAACCAACGATTTTTTTTAATTTTGAAGAAATTTTACAAAATAAGAGCTACATTATCTAACTAATCTAAAATACAAATTTGATCAGAACATTTTTACAAAAAAAATATTGTATACAACCTTGATCTGGTATGTCCAATAGAATATTAATTGGGCAGAGGTGGAATAACTATTAATTTAATTTATCTCTTGTAAAATTGCATTTTTTAACTTAAATTACTTTTTTATTTACTATTACATGAAGTTTATAATTTTGCCAATTAAAATTTTTAGTTGTTTATTTTTACCCCAACCATATGTAAGCTTTTATAGAGGTTATATGAAAAGAAACTGGTGAATTTTACTTAAAAATAATAGCACATCTTACAAAACAATTAAATAACGTAAACCAAAATACAACCAACAAAGAAAAATACTTTCGGTATATATATATAGACACATTTCCGTTGATCTCTTGATAGGTTACACATCTGTTGCCTTCTACTTTAAAATAGTAATGTATAAAAAATATATACTTTGAGATAATGATGGTCGATCTTTCCATCCGAGGATTTTTAACAAATTTTAAATATTTCATCTATATATAAAAATGCAATATGTCTCTGCAATGTCTCTTCAAGCAACCACAGATTATTTACATAATATAGTTTTTAATGTCATAGTTTTATTTTAAAGCTAAAAAAAACAACACATTTAAATTAATCTATAAAATAATTAAATATCCAATAAATCAGAATGTAAACTGCGGTCATCATATTTATATTATTTGTTTACAAATACATCCGATGTTTGATATACTAAGTTGCTCATAAATGAGTTTTATGACTCTTGATTGATGTTACAATGTACGCGCATCGATGTAAGTGTATTTTCATATAAAAATCTCTCTTCGACGGGCCTTCACTCAAAACATCGAAAACAAATGTGGTATTGAAAATTCAACCGAGTAATACGATGTTATCGATATATGCTACTGATTCTTGTTGCGTTCAAAAGCGATGAAAAAGAAATGAGAATACTTTAAATTCCTTATTTATATTGAAATTTGTGTATGTTGTAAATATTCGTATACAGAGAAAATTTGCGATTGTTTGAACCGAACGTAGAGTACGAAAACAGTTATTTTCAATCACATGTAGTAACTTTATTTGTTTGCTGCAAAAAATATTGTTCGGGGATAAGTTGGATTTAATTTTATGTTTTATACAGTAAGTTTTAGTTTTTCGAGGACTGCAAAATATAAATTTGTACTAATTGTGTGATTGTTCCTTACAAATAAACTATCAAAATGTTAAGTAGAGTAAAGTGTGGCACAAAGATCCAATTTGATTTTGGGCAACTATATTGTGAAAACCATACCAATTAGATCACAACAAATAATTCATATTAAACAAACAACCATTAGTCTAAAACACCCAGCAAATTCATCTTTGTAAATTTGTGTTTTCTTTTGTTGTTTTTAAAAAATCTGTCACCTGATTCTTCTTACCCCACAGGCGCAGTAAAATGGGATGGCCCAGGAGTTAACTGGGTTCTATTTTTAACACTAGATTTACGGATTTTGATTATGTACCTATTTTTACTGAAGTAAACCAATTTTTCTTATACAAAAAATTGATTTTTTAGAAAAAAAAAATAGAAATTTAAATAAAATGTTTATTATCAAAAAATTCGAAATAAATATTTTCCACGACTTGATCAAGTGTCATCGGCATACTGGTATTTATCTAAGTATATATTTTCATATGTATATTGTCATCAAATTTTTGTTAAGTCAAATTAGCTCAGGTGCGTAAATCTAGTGTTAATTTTAAATGAATTTTACGGAATATTAGCTCCATTATTTAACCAATGCAAAATATAAAAATTATGGGTACATTTTTGCAGAGATATTTGTTTATAACCTTGATTTGCTATATCGTCAAATATATTCATCAGCAGAGCTGGTATAACTATTTATTTAATTTATCTCTTGTAAGATTGTTTTTGAACTCAATTTACTTTTTATTGACTATTTTTTATTATTTACACCTTTACCAGGGTAAAGATTCAGTTGGTCCTTTCTACCGCACCCATGTATAGGTTTTATAGTGGTTATATAAAAACTTTTGTTGAATCGATCTCAAAATTATCAATACATCTTATACCAATTAAATAGCGTATACATAAAAATTACATCGGGGTCTCGTAAACTAAACAACAGTGCTCACAACCAAAACAACTTTCAAACATTCCCAAGAGATATAGATATATGATGATATTTTTTAATCGATGACGAGCAAGGATATTTTATATTTTATTTCCATGTACATCATATTTTACTATTTTAAATATTGTAGGTACAAGAGGTTGTACATAAAATTTCAAATCTCTACATAAGTACATATTATGAAATGTTGAATTTTAGCGCCCTGAGCCTTAATTTTAATGAACTTCCAATTTCTATGTGAAATACAGTTCCACTGTTTTTAAAAATATCTTATTCTAAAACAAAATAACTAACCAAATAGTTTATTTTAGCATCAAGATAAAAATGAATAGACCGTGTGTTTAAAGAATGCATAAACAAGGAAAGCATTTATACAAATACAATGCGCGCAATGGCCTGTCGAGCGATTGAGTATTTTCAGTAGTATTGGGAAAGATGCGAATATTCGGATAATATAAAAAATAGGTCGTCTGTTGATTTTTACACACCACATAATAAACATCAATCTCCTTTACCATAGCACCTTATTTGAGCACATAATTCACTAATCACGAAAATCGGTTTTAGTCATGTTAGAATCTCACCTTTGTGTGTGTTGATGCTGAAGCAGGTGAGGAAGGTGATGGGTGTGAAATCGAGACCAAGTCCTTCGCGGTTCTGCCTAAGACGATGCACGTTCGAGTAGAATACGGGCACCTCCTCGTGGTCTAATTCCGAGACAGTTACGTCCTTAAGTCCTTTTACAATGTGAACAGTGCTGATCTCGTTCCACGTGGCTTCCTTCGGTTCCTCTTTATGTCCACCGTCTTTCCACCCGTACATATCAGAACGGAAAACGCGACGCGAAGTTCTACTCTCGGTTGGTCGGCACTTGTGATAATCGTTTCAGTACAATCGTTTAATTTTTTTTAATCGTGGGTAATCTAGAGTAGCGACCGCTTTAGTGATCCGTTTGCGTCTGGCCGCGTTTTACCACTCAGGACCGGTCGGTTATTAAAGCGCCGACTTGATGAGACGCCCACTACTTAAAGACGAAGGAGTAGAGGACTCCCCTTCTATTTACGTATTTCGTCCAGCGGCAATCGGCTCGCAATCAGGCTACTTCTATTGCAGCTAAACGTTTCGTCATCGATAGTACGAGGACCAGAAAAACTAGTGGTGCATGGCATCGTGCTTTAAGGCAAATTACTGTACTTACTTACCGTACTTACATTTTTTTAAAAAAACTATAAAATTTCTTAAAAACTTTAAAAATATTAGATTTTTGTGAATTTTTGAAGTTTTGAAATTGACTTTTTGAAAACTTTTAAATTTTTGAAAAAAAATTAGACATTTTTGAAAAATTTTGAATTTTTCTATATTATTAACTCTTTTTCAAAGCACTCGCGCTGCGTAGCTGTTTTAGAGCGTGCAAGCGCCGAGTCGTAGTCTAACAGATGAACATTGGTACGAAACCCATAGAAATATAAACAACATTTGTACTCATTATTAAATTTTTTATAAAATATCTAGCAATTTAAATAAAGTCTAATGATCATTTTTGATCGCCTAATGGCTTTATTTACTTTTTTATTGCATCCTTGAACCCCTGGACCTGCCTTCCCAAAAATTTAACCAGTTCTTTGTTTCGTCAATACAAATAAAATGCTATTTGAATTATTCAAATCGGTTAATCCATGTTTCCGAAATCGTCGACGAAAATTTGTATCCGAACACACGCACACACATACATCCTTATTATTAATGTACTTATTAATAAAATCTTTATGAAATACCTAATAATTTGATGTGCACATGTATATCTAATGATCATTTTTAACCGCCTAATCGCTTTTTTTTACTTTTTTGTATCTTTGAAACCGCTGGACCTGCCTTCCCAAAAATTTAACCAGTTTTTCGTTCCGTGAATATAAATTAATTGTTTTTTATTGCAATCCTCCCGTATCACAATGATAAAATTCATCTGATTTCGAATTAAACACTTTTAAATTCCCGAAGAAGTTTGTCTTCGCCAAAAAATTGGACCGTATTTTATCGACGTTTTATGTCATTCTGAATTATTTGAGACCAAATTATAAAAAGTATGTGTGTAGGAGTATGTGTGTGTGTATGTGAGCCAGTAATTGATTTTTTATCGATGTTTTCTTTAAGGAGATATTCTGATCAAAGATTTACAGGAAAAAAGATTTAGTTTTTTTTTGCATATTTCAAAGTATAACTATTCAAGAATATGTGTACAAAAGGATTTTTCAAAATTTAAATTTTTTGAGATATAGCTGTTCCACGACAATCTTCCTTTGTTTTCTTATTCTGCGAAACTTAAACGCGTTATTTTCGAAATTGTCTTTTTCGACACTATACACACGAGTTCTCAAATTCAACCAGACCGATTTATTTGAATTTTTTTCCAGTCTTCTTTATAGACTTCAATTTATTTATCTTGCTACGTATAGAAATTTAATTTTACATCTTTTTTCTATTTTTTATATAAGAACTTATTTTGACTTTTACTCAATTGTATTTTTTATTGAAAGTTCAAGTAATAACGTTACTCACACGGTAACGTTTAGCCATTGTCATTTATTTTTATAATATCTTTATCAAAATATTTTATGTTATATTTATTACATGTATATTAGACTTTTTTTACCTAAAAATACTGTTGTAAATTATATGAAAAATATAGTTTTTTTAAAAATGCAATATTTTTGGCACTATTTTAATTATAATGTACATATTATAAATTTATATAAAAACTATATTAAAATACATAATAAATGCAGAATATGCCTAAAATAAAAACTACTAATGAGAAATCCATAGTTTACTTCAAGATCAAAATAACGATATTGTTATACATTACTAGCACCCATAATAAAAAGGGATTTTATTGAAAACATATCAATAGTATCATGCTTCAAACATACGTAAAAAATGTTATAATATTTTTACAATAAATTAGTAAATATTGGCGGGCTTTTCTTTCAAAATCATAGAATAAACAGTTCAAATACATATAGAATGAATAGTATCTATCAATATTTTTCTCAGTTTTATCATTGTATGTACTGTAACAATATTTGTTCTACTGACAACAGATCTATTTGCTCATGAAAACGCATATAGTACAAAATAGGTAAACACTTGTAACAGCAAGTTCATATTTCAAATATTGAAGATTTAAAAATGTTAAAGAAACTATAACGTATACAAAAGAATCCATGTAAAGGTTAAGTAAACTGTTCTGAATAGCTGGGCATATAAACACGAGAATAAAATTCTAAATATAAAAATATAAAAACTCATCTTTTTCATATTTTCAATTGTTAGATAATTTTAACAGTTTACCGATTTAGTAGTAACATTTTACCGATTGGTAATCGAAAATTTATTGATTTAAAATATATGATGAATATCATCATTTTCATATAGGTGCACCAAGTTGCCCCATGGTTAATGATAGTTGCAAATATTGTAAAAAAAAATAATTTTGTACAATAATTTAATGACTTAATAAATAAATATGTTTAATATTTTTAATTTACAGTTTTAGTTAAATTAATTAAAGTTTGAAAGTTAAAAAAGAAAAAATAAATAGAAGTATGTGTTTGCAAGTTAATTCACGTTTTAGCTCGATAAAATTATGTGCAATTCTAGAGTTCATCGAGTTGGTATAAAGTAGTGATGTGCCGACTCGAAAAATTCCCGATTCGAATGATTCGAATCAGAAAAAAACCTGATTCGAATCATGATTCGAATCAACTCGAATCAAGTATATATATGGACAAAAAAAAATCATGGATGTATTAATTTAGTAAAAGTGATCCAAATTTATAATCAAAATTGTCAGTTTAACCAATATAATTGTAAACATAAATCACTATCAAAAAGTATATTCTGAAAATTATTAAAAATGATGTAATTTTGAGGACGGCTAAAACATATCTTCAAATTAATTTACAATAATAGATTACCAAACAATTGTGCATCACTAAAGCATATAAAATAATATTTGGAATCATGGGTCGATTGTTTATTTTACTATGTAATCAGTAAAGGATCGCATCTAAACTGAGAGCTGAAAGTTAATTTCATTAATGTGAATTTGCCATTACTTACATAATCAGAAGTTAACATATTATTTACTGACTTTCTGGTGTTTAGTAATTGTTTCAAAAGAGAATTATATTGAAAGATTCCCGAAACTCGTTTCATAATTTCGAGTGGTTTATTCTGATAACATTTAAAATCTAAAACACTTAATTATTATCAAAATTGGGTATTGATATTTCACGAATAAAATCGCTCTCAGCGCTCCGTAAAATAAATAAACACGCAAGAACGACGACGCATTGTATCGCCCATACGGTTAACTCATATCGCTCGAACGGCTTGAAGTCGGGATGATTCGAATCAGAATTGAAGTCGGAATAACTCGTAACGCCGCTTGATTCGGTTTGGCTCATGAAGTCGGAACAACTCATAACGCCGCTTGATTCGAGTTGGCTCATATGAAGTCGGAACAACTCATAACGCCGCTTGATTCGAGTTGGCTCATATGAAGTCGGAACAACTCATATCGCCGCTTGATTCGGTTTGAGTCATATGAAGTCGGATGATATAGTTAGTCGATAAATGCGGTTAAAGTCACACAAAGACGATTGGAGTTGGTTGATACATTTAAGCATATTAAAGTCGGGTGGCTCGCATGATTTAATTCATTATTTATTTTTTATATTTATGATATTTATTTTTTATATTATTATAATATTGAATTAAATTAAAACATTTTTTTATATTTATATTTATGAAAAATTTTATATTTATGAAAAATTTGTGTTAATACATATTTTATCACAGTAAATATTTCGCGGCTTGATGCGAGTTGATTCGAATCAAGTAAAATCTGATTCGAATCAAGTCGTTAAAGGCTTGATTCGAATGATTCGAATCACTTGATTCGACTTGGCACATCACTAGTATAAAGGTATGTAATACATTAAAAATAAATATTTTAATTGAAATTTTATTTAAAACATAAATAAATAATTTATTATATACTTATATTTTTTCAAATATTTTATTCATATTAGACAAAATGTTTGAATCTACAAGAAAGGGATTACTTGTAGTAATTTACTACAATGAGTAAACTCTATTTAGGTCTTAAAATTACATTTTGTCATTCATAAATACTTTATAAAAACACATTATAATTGCATCTTGAGAAATAAAAAAATGAGATCAAGTAGCAATATTATTTGGCTTAAAGGTCCGCGGGTAAAAAGGTCCACCACCAATATCTCAAAAACTAGTAAAACTAAAAAATTTCAACAATGATATTTGAAAGTAGAGGGAAAAAGATGTATAACCACCCATCTGTATAACGAACCTTGATTTTTACGACGTCGCTATCAGGATATAAACTGCAATATTTGAAAATCTATGACAAATGTATTTTCTTCTGGTACTAGTTTTTTTGGTGAGCACTGTTGTTTAGTTTACGAGACCTTAATATAATTTTCAAGTCTGCGTTATTTAAATGTTTTATAAGAAGTATTGCTATTCTAAAGTTAGATTTAACAGTTTTTTTATATAACCTCTATAATATGTAACATATGCAAGGGGTAAAAAAGAACATTTGAGCTTTTACCTTGGAAAAGGTGTAAACAAAAAAAAAGTAAATAAAAAGGTATATTAAGTTAAAAAAGCGGTTTTACAAGAGAGAAGTTAAATAAATAGTTATTTTCACTCTGATGGTGAATATTTCTGACAAAATACCAGATCAAGGTTATATACAGTGTTATCTCAGTAAATGAACTTTTTAAATTTATATTCTGCAATGTAGCTATTATTTTGTAAAAACCTTTTAAAATTAAAAGTCACTGAATCTGTTTGCCACCTGGTCGTCCCATTTTAACCTATGGGGTAAAAAAGACCAGGTGACAAGTTTTTGAAAATAGCAAGAAAAACACATGTTACAATGATGAATTAGCTGGGAGTTATACTGAGTATAGCCAGATAGTTGTTTATTTGATATATGTTACTTGTTGTGTTTGATTTTCAGAATATAATTGCTCAAAGTCAAATTGGACCTTTGTGTCTCACCGTACCCTATGTATGTTCTTTATTTTGTATAATATGTTTAGTACTAAACCCCTCGACTGCCAATATTTCTGCAAATTATATAGACATTCAATATGATGTGCGATACATATTGATATAAAAATAAAATATAAAAACATACATAATATGATTAAGTTATCTGTTCTCTGAGTTGATGTTCGAGTAAAAATCCCAGTTTGTCATATGACTCTCATATTTATTTCCACACACTTAAAATATTTATCGACATTCATACGCACCGTTCATAAATAGCCGTGTCAAGTTCAAAAATTATAATCGTTCGTAGAACATAATTTGAAATCTATTTACTACTGTCCTTGTGCAGGCTTCGATAATTTTGATATTACGAATCGGCAAATAACAAAAATTTATTCTAATAACGATATGGAATTTATAATCGTGGGCAGTGAAATGTATAATACCGATAGAGCGTGCCAACGTGGACGGCGGCTCTTCCGAAGTTTTATAGCGACAGATGTATGCTACGTTCAACTATGTTGACTTAATCTCTACAAACAATTTCATAAATCCCATCCAAGCAAAATCAACTATTCAGTCTTAAGTTACATCTTCCAACAACTTGTCGACGATACCGTTCGAATAAACACCGTTTTCGTTTCAACTCTCGAATCCGAATACGAATCAGCGCACCTCCTGATTAATGACACGCTATAGGCGACTAATTTGTATATAAATAAGACGAAATAGTTTTGAAGATAACACAATTAATAGTAGAATACAGATATTTCATCTCGCAACATGCATTACTACATTAAATTATATATACCATTATAAAATATCAGTAACGTGCTAATGTTTTTGCGCTCGACCTATTTTCCAAAATTTTAATTAATTTTTATAATTAAACCACTTTTCCTAGGTCTATGATATTTTGAGGAATTTGTTTTGGCTATCAATTCTATCCTCATGCAAAGTTTAATCAAAATCAAAAGAGTAAAAGTGATGTTCTCCTTGTAAGTAACATTATAATATTAAGTGCAATTAAATTTAAAAAAAATCTTTGGCTCTTTATTTTTAGCACCCAAAAACTTTTTGCATCCAGAAAATTAATTTTATAATAAATATTCGTTACTGCAAATTAAAAACTAGAAAAAAGTAGATCTTTGGCTGAATTCTAGATAGTTGTTATAAGTCAACTAAATAGAGATTCTATATTGAATAATTGAATCTGTATTTAGTAGGCTTATAATAAACAATTACTGACATAGTAAATAAAATTTTTTACGTTTTTTCAAAAAAACGTCTTCAATACTATTAAAGCGCCTAGTCGCCTTTGTCGTACCCCTTTAGCCTACTACTACATAACTATCTAGAATTCAGCCTAAACTCAACTTTTTTGAGTTATTGATTTGCAAATTGTTAGACAACGTTACACAACAATTAAAATAATATTTCATCTTTTATTTAAAAATTTTATTAAATTAATATTTTATAAGATTTTTTATGCTAAAAATAGAGGATGAAATTCTTTTATTTCTTAGACTCATTTGATTGCTTCCAATTTAACCAATAAATACATGCAAAATGCCAAAAATTGTTTTTTTTTTTTGCATAACTTTGTCTTTGTCTTTTATTAATTATGAATAATTTATTGAATAGACAGTAATTTGAATATAACTAATGAAAACAATTTAAAACAAAATTACCTATGATTTTGATAAAATGGTCTTTTATTGCATTAGGAATATTAGCTATTAAATGTACTGATATTATTATATTTGAAAGTAAAAACTAAAACAATTATAAGACAAAACGTGATTGAGTAATATTTAGATGCAAATTAATATAAAATTTCTTGATAATTATTTTTATGCATTAAAACTAATATATAAGCATCAATGTTGAACCAAAACGCTTTTAGCTGTTTTTCCAATATAGTGGTGCTACTCATTAGCAGAGAAGAGCATTAAATTTCAAAAAACTTTATGGCCATTTGTTCAACTTACGATTTGCAGTTTGTTTTTATAGTATGGAATTTTATTTAAAACTTGGTCATAATATGTCAATCCAAATAAATTCATCGGTTCTCTTTCTTTTTTTTTTAATGTCCATAACTTTATAACTTTTAAAAATTTTTAATACTTCTGAATACATTACAAAATATCAATTTATGTTATGAAGATAGTTTTAAATTATAAATTTAAAGTTTATTACTAATCAGAACATCTCACATTAATTTTATTTTTTGAAAATCGTAGAAACGTACCGTCACTGTAGCAGATAAACGTAGAGGTGTGATTCCCCGAACCGTAGTTACTAATTTAAAGTTGTGATGCCGCTACGATAATATAAATTTATGTTACCAAAATAAAGAATCGATGTTGTTTTATATATTTATGTTTGAACTTTTTAAGATTGTCGAACATTAGTTAACCTACCGTAAGGTAAGTTATAGCAATCGCAAAAAAATCAAAAATGAAAATATTTATACAACTTTATGAGGTTCAATTCAAATGAAATGTATTTTGAATCATTCAAATCGGACGCTCTGCGCTTTCAAAAACTGAATTAAAATTTTTGGCACACTTGGCCCCGAATCTTTAAAACGGCTGCCCTGCCTTTGTCAAAAACTAATTAGAACGACTCCCCATTAATTGGAATCGAATTTTATTCTGAATTATTCAAATCCGTATTCCTGAAATCGCCGACAAAAATTTGTGTCCAAACGCACACATACATACATTTTAGCTAAGGTATGCCAAAATGTACAGAAACGTTTGAAACGTGAAGACATATAAAAATTTTTTTTTACATAAAATCTACACCATCATGAAGCGTCTTAAATTAATTAAAGTTAGCAATTATGTAGACAGTCCAAAAACAGTCCCGATATCATTACGTAATTAAATTCATCTTAAAATTGGTTATATATAATTAAAATTTTAAAAATGTTCATGCAAAATTTCGAAAAAAAAACAAAATATGTAAAATATTCATTAAAAATCTTTTGCAAGCGTGTTTTAGACAATAATTCATGACAGTTTTTATCTTTACTTTCATCGCACATATATCTCACTTAAGATAAAAAAATATTATGAAATTATTATTAGGATGAATGACCTGCTTTAAGTTAAGGTGGTTAGCAGTTTTTAATAATTATTTATGATAATACAAAAACTACTTTATATTTGTTTCTTTTAGTTAATTTCATTTAGCCTCACTTACTCTGACCACCAACAACATTTTTATTTATTTACATTCTAATTTTTATATCATTTTGAAACTATATATATATATATATATATATATATATATATATATGTTGGAAATGTTTAAATTTATTTATTATATATTTAAGTTATATATATATATATATATATATATATATATATATATCCCATTCTATATTCTTCTTAATTTTTCTTCTTCTCATTTTCTTCAATTTTCGCTCTTTTCAATTTTTTAATTTTATTCAATTTCTATCTTTTCATTCCATTTTTTCATCATTATTCTTTTAATTTCACCAAGATCTAATATTTTTTCTTCTTACTCCTAATACATTTCAGCTATTCGAATTCTGTTATTCCTATTTTTCTTAATTTTTATTCAAATTCTACGTAAAAAATACAATTTTATTTAATTTCAAATCAACTACATATATTTTTTTCATAAATTCTAAGTCAATAACAGGATTCGATCCAAAGATCCTTGTCGTGTGAATCGAACACGCTATTAAGTGATCTATGCTCGCCAATTGTTACAATTAAAAGAGCTAAGTAACTAGCAAATTTTGTGTATGTTAAAAAAAAATTGTTATAACTTTGACCGATCGCGAAACGACACAAACAATGCCTCCATGTCACTTAATCAAATAAATGCGATTCGAGCGACGATTTCGTATTTTTTGTGACCAGAGCGTCGTGTAGGCTAAACAAAAGATTCCACGTCGCCTTGCAATCATCTGCAGAGAAGAACAAGGCCAAAATAAACAAAGTTTGCCAGTGCAATTATTATAATGGTAATTTTGTAAATCTCGACAAAGGAGACGACAATCTTTCCGACCGAGACGTGTCCGGACAATGAAATATTCTGCTTTTTATTGCATCACTGCAACAATTACGAATATAAGCGTAAAACTGAATGTTATACATGGATTCAGTTTATAGTCATTGGCTTTAGTCACTAATAATAATTTCATGACATTTATTTTTTAACAGCGATCAGAACTACGTGTTCTATGGGCAGTGTTCTCAATTGCACAACCTAACCTAGTATTTTTTCTCCTGAGAGCAACCAAGCGGTCAACCACCATTTTTTTATGTGCAGACTATATATATATATATATATATATATATATATATATATATATATATATATACATATTTGATATGTACCTATATTTAATATTGTTACAATATATATATTCTGCAACAAAGCTCCCGTAAAGCAATTTTCACTTTATTTGGTAATGAAAAAATACATTACGAATAATCTAATTCCGCTGAAAAAAAAACTCATGGGCAATCAATCAATAAACAGCAGACATGATTTCGTGAGCTAAATAAACAATAAGCTGATAAATAGCATTTCGATCGATCGAAAATTCTTCGAAAAACGATTATATCGCCAACAAGCATTGCAGCACGCACGTACATTATTACATGAATAATTACAAATCACTAATATAAAATACACACACACATACATATATAAACACACACAACTAAAAGCTTCCTTGTTTTCTCTAAAAATTATTCATTTAATTTTTTATTTATAAATATTTTTCTTTTTAAACGTCTCTTTAAAACTTTAAAATTATTTTTTTCCACAAAACACTAACTAAAAATCAAATTAGACATTCACTAAAAATTACAAAGACTTGCAAATCCCTCGAGTTGTAGATGTTACCTATTGTGACTAAATAACAAAACTGACCAACAATTCAATTGCATTCTTTTGATTGATAAATATATGACACCAGATAGATACTACAGTCTATAAGTCAGATATATCATTATAGTTTATTAACAACTAACTTGACTTAAAATCAGAGAATTACCAAGTGACATCATACATTAAGGACCTTTATCTTTTTTGGGAAAAAACTTTTCTACAAATCAGGACTCCAATCAGTTTAATACAACTACTGATATTATTTTGACTAGAACAAAAACATCGAATGCCTTAGGAATCTGGTATATCAAATTAATTGCTTAGATTGTGATTCAACATATGTTGGCGTAACTAGCCAAAATTCAATAAACTGTCTTCAAGAACACAAAAACAATTGTAAAATAACAAGCAATTCATGCTCAACTATGCTTAGAGAACATATTACCATATTAAAACATATAATAGATATATTAAAAATTTAATATAGATATTAGGTTGTCAAATATCTCCCTTCCGCTTTTTTGCTCTTGGTTTATAATACAAAAAGGCGGTAGTTTTTATTTTAATCCAACGAAACTAAATTTGAAGAGAATTTATTCAATAGACGTTTTTCTGATGAATAAGACTCCAACAAATCTTTAATAAAAAATTTACTTTGTGACAAGAATATGTATTTGATTGGGTTTCGAAACAATAAAATATATTTCAAAAAAATATTTTTCTGTTTTTAATAGTAGGATAAGTAAATTGTCTCAACTTTTTACTTTTTTTTACATTTCAGATACTATTATACGTATTTTATCAAATATTTATTTATATATATATATATATATATATGTGTGTGTGTGTAATGAGTAGTACTGCCTTAGGACTGGTTTGTGAACTGAGTTAAACTCCAACTTAATTCAGGGCAGAATAGTCTGAGAAGTTTCCCAATGCCATTTCACACCGCAGTGCCCGAAATGGGTATTTTCAATTGAAAACATATTTTTGATCTATATTTTTAAGTGAAAATGGACATCGCTACCCGAGCGGGGTTCGAACCCAAGACCCTGCTTACACGAGTCCGTGCGCTTGAGCGTTACGCCATGGAATTTCATATATATATATATATATATATATATGAAATATATGTGTGTGTGTGAGTGTGTATGCATAATTGTATGTATGTATTTAAAAATGCCCAGTAACGTTATTTAATAGTTATAATAGTGCTCTATATATTGATTCCCATCACATTCCGCGCATAATAGTGACCTAGAAACTTTTCCAGCTAAATTCACCCTCCACTAGCAAATAAATTAGTGCAAATGTATGGTTCCAAGAAGTTGTGTCAAGGGCGACAAACAAATGGGGAAACACGAAGAAAACATTATTTTCCCTTCTTCGACTAAAATTGTCATCTCTGAGCACTAATTTATCTTACAATTAGTTAGTTGTATGATTAATTAAGAATAATATATGTTATCAGCATCTTCGAGACGTGTATTATGCAAACTCATTAAAATAATTATCAGCAAATACCGATATCTTATTATTGTGTATATCAATGTTCAAATGTTTGTTCGGTAATTAATTGAATAATAAATACATTGACATAAATATACATGGTGTATTATATAAAATTGATACTGCCTTTTACAAGTCGAATGATGAGACAAAAATAGTATTGATTTAATTGCTTGACTTAAAATAAAAATATTAATTCTAAAGTTTTTTTGTTCTTGATCTTGAAACTATGTTGAAAACTAGGTGAAAATGGCATTTAATTACAATGACAAACAATATCAAGTATTATCAAAGGGCTTATAAATGTTTGATATCAATACAAACTTTTTTAAGAAAACCGCTAAAAAAGATCAAATTTTGGCTCATATACTCACAAACACTTTTTCCACTATTTCCAACGATTCACAGTGACGAACTGTCGAGAAAATATATTAGCAAATTGGATTTTCTGACCAAAAACAATTTTCTCCTATATAGGAAGGTAAAGAGTTGTCTAAAACAATTATTTTTTTAAAATAAAATAAAATAAAATAAATAATGCTATAAGTTAAAAGCAATTTAGAAAAATGCATAAAGACCAGCATATCGTTTTGAAAAATAATGTACGAGGTCTGTTCAAAGTTTTCGTAATTTTCGTTTTTTCAAAAAAATATTTATTTATTCGTCTACATTAATGTGGTCCCCTTCAAAGTAGTCCCCCCAGATATAATACACTTATGCCAGCGTTTTTTCCAATTTTCGAAGCACCCTTGATATTCACTTTTTGATATGTCCTTGAGCACTCTCAGCGATTTTCTTCAATCGAGGAAAACCGCCGTCCTTTCATGGGTCTCTTCAACTTTGGGAATAGGAAAAAGTCACACGGAGCCATATCTGGTGAATTTTTGCACTTTGCAACACTTTATTTCATTTTTTACGCAAAATTTAATACAAATTCTTTGACTTTTCAATTCTTCCATTGTAAAAATCGCCGAGCTCAGAAAAACACGTCGAACCTTAGCGACTACCACAGACAAAGTAAACAGTGAATATAGCTGAAAATTTCATCATACTTTAGGGGCATGTATACCAACACAATAAAAAAAAAATTTTGACAATCAGACACTCCAGACCCGCGAAATTTAATTATTAGCAATTCCGGGTACTTTTTGAACAGACCATGTATATTTTGATTGGCAATAAATATATGCATACCAAAAAAGAAACTATTCAAATAAGTTTTAAAAAACATGTGCAGTTTTTGAGTAACAACTTTTAAGTTTATTTAAAGGCTGGAACTCTGTCTTGTGTAAACCAATGCTTTTTACTTGGTGTTTTGGTTTATAGTATGTATACAGTGTATCGAATTATTTGGTTATTGGATTGCATTGAAGAAACTTTATTGAATGGCTATGGCTATAGTTTCTTTAAATTAAACACATAACAAGAACCGCAAAAAGCTCTGGTAAATTTTTAGTCTCCATAAATTATAGCCTGACCAAATATACTATGTATACTACTAATTGTAATATATTCCAAAATTGATTCTCGATTACATTCTATAACATGAAGTATCAAATTATGTGGTTTTTAAGAGTATATATACCTGTGCATGTATAAAATTCTTGAAAATATTTTTATGAATAGTTTGCCAAATATAATAGTAATCTATCATTTTCCCTGTTAATTTCTTATTCAATCTTCCTCGTTTGATACATTATTATATATGTGTGTAAATTGTAAGATTTTAAGTACTAGATTATAATCATGTGTATGTCAAGTATTGATTCATTATAAGTAGGCGTCGTAAATCTTCCTAACAATTTTCTAATATGAAAAATCTATGAATCAGAGTCTTACACCCTGATATTCACTTCCCATATTTTCTGAGAAATGTTTCATTCAAATTTCCCGAATATCATAAAATTCGGAATCTCAGATATTTATCTCTATAGCTGAATGCACATAAAACAAAACTAAAATACACGCACGATCTGTTGTTTTCTATTCCTGTGTAAATAGAGAGAATACATTCGTTATAGTATGCCAAGTTTTTGTTGCAGCCGAAAATACAATGTATAATTTAGGTTAATTCCAATTGTTTTTGTTCCACTTCAGTAAATTCAGATTGTCAGAACTATTATGAAATCAATTATAATAATTTGTTGCCACTTGATAATATATCGATTCAAACCTGATGTAGTGGTAAAGAATGTG
Source organism: Ctenocephalides felis (assembly GCF_003426905.1). Lineage (NCBI taxonomy): Eukaryota > Metazoa > Arthropoda > Insecta > Siphonaptera > Pulicidae > Ctenocephalides > Ctenocephalides felis. The sequence continues at coordinate 176,492,737 of NW_020538040.1, read as the reverse complement.
AACTAGAACAAACTAACCCAAAGTTTTGTTCCCAAATTTGTCCAGCTTGATATGAAGCAGTATGATATCAAATTTTCACTTGAAGTTATAGATCTATAATCTGAAGTGAAATTACCCTTTCGTGGGCATTGCTGCAACACATACACACCAACACTATTGGAAATCCAGATATAATATATATGTTTTATGCTAAACATAATATTCTTGATTAAAGTCAATATTACATAAAGACGTATCCAATTATGTAATATTTTTGAACACATATGTATATGTGTATATGTATATAAATATAAAAATCAGGTTAATTTCAATTGATTTTGTTCCACTTTTGTAAGTACTTATTATCAGAACTGAATCAATTATATTGAATTATATCCACTTCATATAAATAATTTATAATACGTAGTACTTTTAATCAAGAAATATTTATTAATACTTGCCACACTTAATAAATTGATCAGATCAAAATATTATTTTGTCTATTTAATCACTAATATATAGTTATTGTGGGCATTAAGTGAGCCATGAATTAGAGAGAAACAAATGCTCATGACATTTTGTAAAGTTTAATAATCAAAAATTTTAATATACTTTTATAAACATTGAAATATTTTTTTGTAAATTTATATAATTCTATATTATAATCATTAATATATAATTCATCAACCTCATTACCTTTTTTTTATTGATTTTGACATTATAATCATTACATGATAAAAAAAAAGGTGCATTCAAAATAAATTGTATAAGCATTTACAATTACATTTTTTAAATTATAAAATTTTAAATAAACTTTAAATAATATTTATTATTATTAAATATGCAGTACAGAATTGTCATATTACTGTATAGCATGAAATCTTGCACGATGTTTCTTATATGGATCTAGAAATGAATTCCAAAATTAATTCTCGATTATATTCTATAACATACAGTATCAAATTAAAGGATTTTTGTTAGAACATATACCTGTAAATGTGTAAAATTCTTGAACATATTTTTATGAATAATTTGCCAAATATAAAAGTAAAATATCATTTCTCATGTTAATTTCTTGTTCAACCTTCCTCGTTTGTTACATTATTTTTTAATTATTAAAATTTTCTTACGTTACAAAAATAATAAATATTATCAATTTTGTCTTATTATATATATATATATATATTTATATACATATATATATATATATATATATATATATATAATTACATTATGTTACGATTCATTATATCATCTCAGTATTCGACATAGACTCTTGGCGCCCACTCAGAAATTTATTGACAAACCCTCTTCGTAGAGGAAACCGAGAAAAAAGAGTCGTCCAACATATAGGGTTTTTCTATTAGATGCAAGAAAATTCTTTTTTCTAATATTAAATTTTGAAATTTCTTTTATTAAATTTCGTTCAAAATGTTTCTGTAAGTATAAAATCTATTCGCGGTGACCTGTTTTGTGTAGTATGGCATTATAGGGATAACATCAAGCAATTCAAAGTAATACGAACTAATGAATGAAATATGCGTGAAGTTTAACTAATGTTATTTCACCTTTCAGCTATTTGGAGGTTTCTTTTCAGTCAAAATAAAAAATTTAAACAAACGCTCGTATAATCACTATTGGCATAGCTTTTGTTACAGTTTTGTAACTATCAACACATTGAGAACCAACATCAAAATAACATGATTTATAAAAATAAAATAATAGGTCCACCAGAAATACCAAATCTTAAACATATTCTTATTTGAAACAAGTTATGTTAGCACAAAAGACTGATCTCGGAAATAAGCCTATTAATAATATTTAATTTTGTTATATTGAAATATTACCATATTAAGAATTAAAATATTATCATAGTAAAACAACATCACCAACAAATTTTGAACGCCAAAGCAAATATTGCTAAATGCCGAAGGCCAGTGTAAATATTGTTTTTAGACACTAATTATCATATTGAAATAATTTTTATTTGCTTGTATTGTAGCTATCTTAGAAGTAATACAAAGAATTAATACTGTAGCAAATGTAAATAATTAATAAGTAAATATACCTACAGATTCGTATATTTATTCTATCCTGTCATCATGTATACACAAAGTTCGCTGTCTCTTTAGTCTGGGATTAATCTCTCATTAAATATCATTTTTGTTCAGTGAACGAAACACTTTTACACACGATATCCCACAAAAACTCTTAGTTATGATATCATTAGCTGTTATTGTTTGATTGTTATTTCATCGTATATGACAATTAGTCCATTCAGGCAAAATCTCTGGGGAAATATCAAACATTTATGAAAATTGCTTTTAGTTTCAAGATATTATTGTATTGCATCACTGCTTAATTAACTCACACCTGACTTTTGTGCAATTACGACTTGATGTTACTAAATATTTCATATTTTTGTCTGTTTCCATATTTTAAAACAACATGCTCTATACTAACATTCCACTCTAGTATTTTTCTCAAGAAGGCAACCCAGGAGTCAACCACTCTTCTTTCTTATGTGTGGGCTATAAATTTTAGATATGTGTATTTTATAGTGTAGGCGTACATATGTTGCAGTAATGCCCACGAAGGAACATGAGATTATATTTAAAATCCGTAATTTCAAATGGGAATTCATACTGCTTGATATCCAGCTGGCCAAGGTTGTTATCAAACCCAAGACCAATGCATGAATATTTGGCAATTTGGTATATATAAATATTAACTTCTATTGATCTAGATTGTGTATTTATTAAAATTTATTATTTACTGAAAATTTTAACCTTGCAAAAGCATTTGTTTTTCAAAAGTATTGTATTATTATATTCGTGCCAGTTGGAATAATTTTATAATTTTAATTGCGATTTCGCAGAATTGTGAAATTACTTCTAATAAACAAATATGTTTGCTTAAGCATTCAATATAACAAGCTAATCTTAATGCGATGTGTACAAACTGATACAGTTCCCGGCAGCAGGTACCTTATCGTGTATTTACTCAAAGATTATTTTTACATCTTATAGGAAAAGATATATATTTATAATAAAAATAAGTTGAATATACATTCAGAATGATTTGTGTATTTAAAAACGCAAAATAAACTGTATGGACATTAACTTCATTTTGTCATGTATTGTCCATTTTTATCAATTACTTTTAGTCATTTTTCAAGCAGCATCATCAAATCTCATTTTCATAAAATTTCTGGTTTCATTAGCAAAAAACTGAATCAGATACAATTTAACATCATCATAACCATTGAATTATTTAGCATTCAAGGATTTTTGTGTAGATCCAAAGAAAAGGTAACTAGAAAGTGTAAGGTCATCCCAAACTAATTTCAATAATTTTTGTCTAGTGGCCAAATCACCGATATGATTTACCAATTCAGACTGATTTTTTTCAACAAGTTTCAATGTGGACATTAGAATTGATCATTCGGTTGGTGATAATAGTTCAAAGTAGACAATTCAATTTAATCAACTTCAACTGAACGTCAAGAGCGTTTGGCCTCCTTTGAGTGAAAAGTCATCAAAACGAAATTTGGCAAATCAATTTTGATAATACAGATTTTTAAGGCTTTGTCGCCATAAACAGTACATAGTTTTTGTGATCTTAAGATGTCTTTATGAAAAGTATTGGTGAATTCATATATTGGAGTGATTCTACAACTATCAATATAATATTTATCTCAATAATTTATTTATGTGTGTTTGAATGTGTATGTGTATGTGTGTGAGTGAAGATCACACTATAATAATATGCACTTTATTTTATTCTTTTCTAGAGGCACTGCATTTCTGACAAGGAGAACCTCAGGTTTACTCTTCTTGGATTTTGGTATAACTTTGCATGGTGATTGAGTTGAAATAGTTTATATGGTAGTATTATATTCTGATTGCTATTGAAAATAAATAAAAAATATGCTTTTTTATCTTTGCAGAAATAAAGAAACAAAATATGGCAAAAAATCTATTTGTTTGTCCATCGATCAATCAACACCAAACGAAAACTAGGCAATGAATCAAAGAACTCTATTCACTTGTGGACATCTAAACAACCTACTATCAATCAAGAAAATGTATTTTACATTTGAACTACGTCAGAAAACCTAAAAATTGCTGAAAACCGCACTTACTAAGTTTTCGACCTAAGAAGGCAACCCTGAGGTCAACCATTCTTTTTTCTTATGTGTGGGCTATATATTTATATATGTGTATCTAATAGTGTTGTGTTCTAATAGTTTCGTGTGCATCATACCGCTTGAGATCGAGCTGGCCAAAGTTGATATCGAAGCCGGGACCAGTAGTTCAATAGTTTGCATTTTATTATTGATCTCGATAGTGCATTTATTGTAGTTTACATTTGGACTACGTCAGCAAACCTAATTGTAAGAATTCAATTGAAACCATCTATGCAGAAAACCGCACTTACTAAGTTTCCAATCTAATATATGTTTAAATTCTCTATAATCATTATAATATACAATGCTCCTATTACGACTGGCATTTGTAAATCAACAAATTTACTAAATGTCCTCAACTGGACAGTTGTAAATATAGTAGTGAATAATAAAAAAAATCTATATAATCAGATTCGATTCGCATATCGCCGGACGTTCCAGTTAATTTGAATTAGCAAAGTCCATAACACGTAAAATACGAGATCTTCTACTAATAATAAATTATATAGTTTGTTAAAAATTTCAATATTTGCTCGTATGCTACGCACGCCTCGCGACTACTCCCAACGCCACATCCAAAATCACGAAATACATGTTAACACAGCGAAGCTACGCGTCTCACATATATATCTATCGACTTGTGCACTTGTATAATAAAATCCAGTGCTTTCCAATTGATGATTCAAAAAATAGAACATTCCAAGTACCAGTAACTGATAATAATGGAAGTATACTAATAGGTCAGTGATATAAATAGATTACAACGTTCAATGATTTTTTGTTTTTTGGAAAAGCTGTACGCCGAATTGATAAAGTGCTTGATCTACTTTAGAAATCACAAGAGGTATTTATATGAATTTTACTGGTATTCATTTTTATGTGCAATTATCGCAATACTTTAAAGTAAAAAAATGAAAATATTTAAACACAAAACACAAAAAGTTTATATATTGTCCTGTTAGAATACATTGTTATACATTGTTAGAATTTATTAATCAGCAATTACTTCATTTCTCTAATGAAGGTTCATTTCTAAATGCTAATTACAATGACAAACCGATCATGTCATATTTGAAGTATGACTTTAATTACGTTATTGTTTTTAAATATTATACATATTTTTAATGTTATTATAAATATATAATTTATAATTTATCATTATATAAATATGTATAATGGTTGACACTAATAAATGTGTGCATCACGAGTTTTACCATATTACTAATGAACATTATTCTATAATTGTTATATGATGTATTTATTTTTACTTAAATGCCATCTTGTACAGTAGCAAATAAGTTTTACTTTAATCGCATTTATTCTATAAATGCAATAAATATTTTATTTATAAATAAATATATTAGGGATTTACATTTATGAACATTGAAATTATGATAACCATTATTTATCACTGGTACGTATATTTTTCAAAACTTGTTTTATATCAAAAGTTTTTATATTCAGTTTGAAGTCTCATATTTTCGATCGATTATTCCAAATTTAATCTAAAGTGTTTAATTTTGGCGTTTATCTCTAAAATATCTATTCAAACTTCAAAAAAGCGCTATAAACCATATTCACTCTATAAATCACTGACAAGTTGTAGAAATGATTTTCAGTAATATATCATTCTTTGTTAACCCTTAATAAAACTTGAATAATAATAATAAACAATGTTGTCAAACTTTATGTGAAAGAAAAGTATTTTCAAATTTTACGCCACAAGAAGAACCTCAGATTTACCTTCTGGGATTTTAATGAAAATTTGTATGGAGATAGAGTTGTCAGTCAAACCAAACACCTTAAAATATTATTAATTAAAATTTTGAAAAATAGTCCCTATACGTCCAGTGTTTTTATATTAATATGCCTAGATATCTCAGTGAGTTTAAGCACTTGCTCCTACTTTTTATGTTTGGATTCATAGATAGGAAGGTTAAAAATAATCGGGTTCAAATACCGTCAAAAATTGTTCAATTGATATCATTATTTGCGATAGTGATTTTGGATTGATCCTCTTTTATTTATATTACCAATGTCATATTATGGGATACTCCCAATCTGGACATACGGAATTGAGCTATGGGCGTGCGCAAGTAATTCAAATATAAAAAAAATACAAATAGCGCAATCGAAAATTTTAAGATGCATTGTGAACGCACCCTGGTATGTTACAAATGACACCCTACATAATGACCTAAAAATAAAAACTATTAATAAAATGATAAAATAAAGGAGCAAAATACCATAAATACCACGAAAAACTACCAGGTCACCCAAACATATGTTTAAAAGAATTAAACGAGGAATATCCCACACGAAGATTGAAAAAAAATGGCCATACGATCTTAAATAAAATAGAGATATCTCATAGGAGATAATCTCTTATGCATTAACACCCAGCATATTGTCTTAAAAAATGTATATTACTTTGATTGACAATAAAACTATGCAAATAAAAAAAAATATTATGGGATACTGTCAAATATTTTATTTTGGCGTAAACAGTATTTTTTAATTTATTTTCATGTTTAAATAGTTGAATATTGCAATAATTTTTATAGTAATAATAACTATAATTATTAACAAAGCGAAAGGAAGTTCTTATACTCAATGAGCTAGCGCGGTCTATTTTTCAAAATTTTGATTAATTTTTTTAATTAAACCACTTGTCATAGGTTTATAATAATTTAAGACGTTTGTTGTGACTACCAACTCAATCACCATGCAAAGATTCATCAAAATCCAAAAAGTGTAAACCTGAGGTTCTCCTTGTCAGAAATGCAGTGCCTTCAGAACAAAATGAAGTAAATATTTTTACTGTAAGTATAATTTTAACTAAAACTCACAAAACGACTCTATTATCACAATGATTATTAAGTGCAAATTAAGCATTAAATTTTATATAAGATGTTCGATCATATTTCCTAAAATACTATGTAACTTTGAGAAACATCGTATTACATGTATATGAGTTTAGTGATACCGTAGCGGCATAGGTACTCCGCGCTTTAGTATAAAGTCTGCCGTACGACTATTTGCCACAATCTTACGCGACGCGATTATCAGTGAAAAAAATATAGTAATAAATCTCTTATCAATTGTATAAAATAGAAGTCGTATTCTGTTCCCATGCAGTAACCCAAATTCGACCTGTCAAATAAAAAAAAAAAAACAAACATCAAGATTTTTTTTTGTTAAATGATTTTGCACCTAAGTAATATTCAAAATTCATTTCCTATTAATTTTGTATCTCAATCTTACCATTTGATTGGTCTGAGAATATATTCCTAACCCGTTTCGCCTTATAAGACTCGCGGTTTGACGTCACAAGTGGTTCTCTAGTTTTCGAAATTGCATACCGGGTGCATTTACTTATAACTGTGCTAATACTTCATTACTGAGAAAGTAACTGTACTGACGTATTTATACATCTGTGTTGTGAGTTTGTGAATTTATGTGGTTTTGATTGCAGTTTTAATTTCAAGGAGGATCGAGGTGCAAGTGGACAACGTGGTGAAATAAGGTAAGATTTTAAATTCTCTTAGAAATTAAGGCAGTCTATTCTTGGCAAGGTCACTCATATTTCATTCAAAATGTTATAAAAAGTCCAATAGCTATTCTTGGTTAATTATTTTATCCTATATATGAAGATAAACAGTTCAAAATAATATCTATTGATGCTTGGCATTGAAAAATAAAACATGTGTGAAGTCAGTCTATTGTTATTTTGACATTTGTGCTATTTTGAGGTTATTTTCAGCCATTAAAAAATTTAAATAAACGCACTTATAAATACTATAAGTATAAATTTTAGACAATCTTTTAGAAATTAAATTGTCCATTCTCACCCTTATTTCGTTCAAAATGCTATTATAAGTCCATTATCTCTTCTCGGTTACCTGTTTTATACCATTATAAAGATAACATTGAGCAATTCAAATTTGTACTGAAGCAATTTGGAGGTTAGTTTTCAGCAGTCGCCGGTATCAAAAATTCTGATAAACCATGGACATTGCTTTTTGACGTTCTCTTAGAAATAAAAAAGTCCATTCTCGGCAAGGTCACCCTTAATTAGTTCAAAATGTAACAATAAGTGTCATAGGTTACCCGTTTTATCCTATATAGCATTATGAAGATAACATTGAGCAGTTTAAATATGTACTGAAGCGTTGCATTTAAAAATATGCATGGAATCGTGTTATTTTGACATCTGTGCGATTTGGAGGTTAGTTTCTAGCCACTGGCAGTATCAAAATTTATATAGCTTTTTACTACCAGCACATTGCGAGCCAAAATAATTTTTAGGAACATAGTATTAACAGTAAAATCAGTGTTTAAACATCCATATTGCATTTTGATTTATCCTGTACACCTGGATACTGTGAAAAAAAATTATGCTTGCATTATAGGGATGTTGTAAATATAAATTGATGTAACTATGTGATAATCACTATTATAATCCAAATGGGTTTGTAAAATACCCAATCAGTATACTCTTATTTGAAATATATTATTCAAATTGATAACATAACTATATTAGAGAAATTGATAACATAACTATATTATCCGAAAATAGACTCATTGATATCTAAATTATATACAATATAATACAATTCTATAAATTTAAACTAAATGTCACTCGAAACATATTTAAAGGGCGATTTTGCGTTAAAATAGACCAATGTTATGGCAAGGCATTTTTCATACAAAATGGCACTAAAAACTGACAAAAGACTATGTGTTTGCTGTGCAATCAGTCGTGTTAGATAGAAAGCCTAACCTGGAAAATGTACAATCTTATCATAAGTCCATCATTGTGATGTGTAATGATAACACATATATGAAGTTAGGTGTAAAACGCTTGATTGCACAGCAAATACATAAAATTTTGACAGTTTTTAGTACCATTTTATATGAAAAACGCTACGTGACATAGCCTTGCCATAACTTTGGTCTATTACACGGCCGAATCGGTTCCTTAATCAAGTATATTTTCTTTAAATCTGTACACCAAACTTATTGCTAATTAGGATTATTTTTACCAATGCGTCATATATCTCCACTTCCACCCATAATTATTCGATTTCTCTTGACCCATTTAAATTATAACCATCGTGTTATTATAGAGATTCCAATATTCTATCAGACATAGAAGCATTCTTTCGAATATGAACAAATTTGATTGTATTTCATTTAGACCCTGAACACGTGGTACAAGGTTATTAGCACGTGGTTCAAGAGCGCACGTTTCCTGAACTAATACAGGCGCAGGTCAGGTGTAAAAATACCTTTACAGTAAATTCTTAACGATTAACTGCTCCTTTCTCCTTGAAGTAAATGATTCTATCAAACTTTCAACAAGATATTAATAGACTTCTGGAACAGTAATATGTAATAATGATGATTTATTACATATTCAAGCATTATTCAGCGTTTTTTGTTATCGAAATTATGGTAATAATCAATTTTATACCAAGTCTAAAAATACATATATCTGGAATAATGTAATCAGATTATATTTGATGAGATTAAGTGAAAAGTTCGAGCATGCAGTTGATTTTTATGTCACATTCATGCTAATCAATTTTGTATCAAGTTTAAAAATACATATGTCTGATATAATGTAATCAGTTTTTATTGAAAGACATTAAATAACTATTAAATTTGTGCACGCATTTGATTTTTTCTTAAGGCAAGAAGTTGCTGAAAATTCTTGTACAGCAATTTAAAATATTTGAAGGTATAGAATTTTTTTTAAGATTAAATACAAATTCAAGATTTTTTTAAAAAACGATCGCGCGGCGTAGCACGTCTTCCCATCAATAGGAATCGAATGTATTTGAATATTCAAATCGGTTGATCCGTGCTCTTGAAATCGTGGACAAAATAATGTATCCAAAGATATATACATACATACAACACACACACAACATCCATTTTATATACACACATACCACACACATACAACATTCATTTTCTCTAGGGTATGCCAAATGCTCAGAAACATTTTGAACTTAAAGATGTGCAAAAATTTTCATTTCTAATATTTTGCAATTATATACGCTATGGGATGTTAATTATAAATTAGTGCATTTGTTTCTTTTTTTCATTTTCATGCATGATTGCTGCGGGTGATTATAGTTTTCAAAGACAGACTTAGTGCAAATATTGATTTTATGAGGTTTATATAACAAAAATGCATTCAGGACATTCTTTGGTCATGCAATTGTATTATTCATATAATTATTTTTATTAATTAGTCATATAATTTATTTCTGCAAATGCAACTTATGATACAGCAATTGTTATTTACAACTTCCTTCACTAGTTTTTCAGTAAGAAGAGTTATTTTTATTTATTAAATTTTTTCATATGTTTTTTCAGTTACAGTTTGTCGCTTTCTACATTATTCATTCTAATTACTTCAAATACAAATTTTTTATTTATGATTTTCTAATCTGTTTTTATTGCTTTTGAAAAAAATGCTAAACCAAAGTTCTAAAAATGATGTATTAATTTCCTTGCAATGATCTCTATTAACAAATTTTAAACAGCTTAGCTCTACCTTTTACAGCATTTGTATGAACTTTATTCTTGGTTGACGCTCTTTTAATTTACTTGATTTCTGTCACTTCTAAATATATTAGGACATCAAATCATTCCATATAAAACGCACTATATGCAAAAATTAGTGGAATACATTTTTCACGTTTTGATTACAATTTCATCATTAATACTAGTATTACTATAGTACAAGATATTATTAAATCCACAATGTGTTAAAATACTACGTGGATATATACACAGTTCTTATCTCTACAGAAGAGTCTAAATATAAATACAAATAAATAACACTCAATGAGCACTTGAACTGAAGTATTTTGTTTCAAAAAAGCAAGTCGTGGGATAATCAAAGAATCGTAGTTATATAAGAATACATATATCCACAAATTATTAAATTCGTGGTCCTATAGCAAATTTTTCGGCAAGGTTACACCTCTGTTCAAAATGTTACTATAAGTGTAATAGCTATTCTCGGTTACCTGTTTTATCTTACATGGAAACATAAAAAATGCCTGAAGTCGATAATGTTATTTTGGCATTAGTGCTATTTGGAGGTTAGACTTCAGCCGTTGACAGTATCGAAAATTGAAATAAACGCTCGTATAAAAACCATAGGTATAGGTTTTTGAAAATTTCGTGACTACTGTTGAGAGCCAATATCGAGAAACAAGGTTTGACAAATAAAATAGGTTTACCGAAAATTTTATATCTTTAGCATACTCTTATTTGAAGCATGTTATGTTACCACGAATGACTAATAACATGGGAGTGATGTAGCAACACTAATTGGACATAAGGGCAGTAGAAAAACAAAATAAGATACATGTCATGACATTTCCGAATTTGTAAAACGATCAGAGATTTTTATACAGTTTTATACTTCTGTAATAAGTTCATTTAAAAAAAAAATTCAACAATAGCCTCCCAGTAAACACAGTGTGATTTGAGCGGCGGTAGCAATCTGAAATCCACAAGCGTGCCTTCAGCGCTATGATACCCATGTGGAATCTATGTGGATTTTAGATTGTTGTTTACTTAGTATGTTGTCCGAGAATAGATCCACCAATATAAATGTTAGACATAATGCAATATGAAGTATGTTGAATTTGTAATATTTTTTAATTGAACTAATAAATTTAAATAGAATTCAAGGCGATTCAAAGCAAAATTGTTACGTGGGATAAGTTTTAACGCCTGGAACAGCAGTTAATTCATTATTTCGTTTACTCGATTGACTAATTCTAAGATGTATATTTTCCTTGTGAGTAATAACTCCAAAATGTATAAGTATGTATAAAAACACAAGTGTATATTATTCCAAACCATTACGCATAGTTCCTTAACCCACGCCGTGAACTTCCACTTAACCAGTAAATTATTCTAATCGAACGCCTAAATTGACGCCCATAAAACACGTTCAAGCGGTTTGAAAAATTCGCCGTAGAAAGTTATGAAGTAATGTTTAAAATTATATTATACTCATAGCAAGGCCTTCTATATTTAGAAATACAACTGACAAGGAAATCGAAATGACCAACTCGTATTTAAAAGGTAGAACATGAACAGAGAAATATATATATATATATATATATATATATATATATATCCCAACCAAAATGTATTTATACATGTCTTCATTCAATTATTAAAGACAATTAAAAACTTGATGGATTAAATTAGCAGGTTCCGCCATCAATTAGGAACCAAATGTTTTTTGAATCATTAAAATCGATTGAACCACGCTCTCAAAACTATCGATGAAAAAGTGTATCCGCACATGCATAAATACTACACACTTACATACACACATACATTCATTTTTTTCTAAATTCCAAAAATTTTAGAAGGAAATGTCAAGATGTCCAAATATTTTCATTTTCGATGTTTTTTGGATTAATTTAATTTACCCTATGGAAAGTTGAAGTAAAATTTATTAAAAGCATATTAATCATAACTTAGCCATTTTTTGATAATTTTATGAATACTTGTATAAACCTTTTGTTTATATATACTTGTATAAACCTTTTGTTCATATATACTCGTATGTAACATATATTCATTAAAAAAATCATCTTAGTTTGATCTATACGCTCAATAATCATAAATAAGTATTAATTCAATAGAACTATAATTCTGATAATGTTTTTTGAATAATTCGAATCGGTTCACTCAGGCTCTCGAAAATCGTATCCAAGCATACATACACATGTACTACACACACAACATTATTTTTCTAAATGTTAAGTATGTTAATAATTATTGGTTTTTATTATCTACAATATGAAATGTCATTCAAATGTGATATGGTAAAATGTAAAATTTTCAAATGTTAAGTTTGAATCTACTGAAATTAAACAGGACGAAAGATGTGTTTTAACTGCTTATTTATTGAAACTGTAAGCAAATATTCATTTTAATTTATCAAACTACATCATAAATGTGTGTCTCTTGATTATTTAAATACTGATGTACTCTGAAGCAGATATTTTTAAAGAAATTACCTGTTAAAAAGTAAACGTTTTCTAGTTCTTTCTCAATATTGACCAGCTTTCTTACTAAATGAAGCTATAAATGACCTATCGATTTATAACACATAGAGCTATAGTGTTTTTCTTATTTTAGGTCAATGGCATTGTAGACTATGAATTTATCTGTGATATTAAAAGTAATTATATTTATAAATAAAATTACTTTAAAAATATTTTTTGAAGTAAATAGCCAGTTTTACGACAAAATAGAAATGCTATGATGGCCACGTTATGTTACGGTCCTATCTTCGTATGAATTGGTGATAAAAACTGTCTAACTAACGGACAAAATGAGTTGTTATTATTCAAATATCTATGAAATATCTGATAATTTGATGTGCATATGTCTAATGATCATTTTTGACTGCCAAATGACATTATTTTACTTTTTTTATTGAATCTCTGAAACCGCTAACCATGTCTTAACAAAAATTGCATCAGTTCTTTATACCTGCATTGTCTGTATTATCAATACAAATAAAATGTTGATTGAATCATTCAAATCGGACGCTCCGTTTTCTACAAAATTGAATTACTATTTTTGGCACTCTTTATTGTCCCGTATCTTTGAAACTGCTGGACCTGCCTTCGCCAAAAGCTAATCATTCTCCTTATGAAAATGAATCGAATGTTTTTTGAATCATTCGAATCGGTTGATCCGTGTTCTCGAAATTACATACATACATACACAAACACACACATTGTTTCTAAGGTATGCCAAAATGTTAAAGAATCTTTGAAACGTAAAGATATATAAAAAAATCATTTTCTATTTTTTTACAATTACTATAATCTACCCTTCCCGGGCATTGCTGTATCAATAAAAATTATTATTAAATTCATCAGGAAAACCTTTTGGGTTGCCATCCAACCAAAAAGCCACGTCGTGTAAAAAGTCAGCATAACAGTTCATAGGACTCGTTAAGTTCTGATTGCTGTAAAAAAATTATACTTCTTACGTTAGATATAATAAGTTTGATCATTAAAACCAATTTTATTCCACCGTCTTAAAAATCAAGCGAGCGAGCACACATTGTTTATGTATAGGAAAAAAAATCTTATAATTATTTATGATCTTACATAACATTTCACGCACAGCGAGCACAGAGTTGCTTTTGTATATTTATGTTGTAAGTACTCGACAATCGTCGTATTATATATTCCTTGTGTGTGTTTGCAATTATCACTGGCATTTTACACTAAGCTTCTGAACATTTCAAATTCCTATAAATATTAGGTTGGAAACTAAGTAAGTGCGGTTTACAGTTTAGATCCGCGGTTTCCAACCTGTGGGGCGCCAAGCTGTTCTAAGAGAGCGCGTTGATCTGGTTCCAGAATACTATTTTCGAAAATAACCCAACATTTTTAAAATGATATAAAAAATAAACAAAAAATAATTAGATATTATGCTTATTCTCACATAATATTGCATATAATTTATAGTCTTATAATATCAGTTGAGTATTTATAGAATTAAATTTTTGAAAAAATTGAGGGAGTCCAATATTATTTTTAGTAGAGCAGGGGGCGCGGTGCAAAAAAGGTTGGAAACCACTGGCTTAGATAGTTTCAACTGAGTTCTAGGTTTGTTGCGGAAGTTAAGATGTCCATCAGTAAAAAAGAGTTCTTTGGTCCATTGCATAAATTTCGTTTGGCATTAATTGAAGTATGGAAAATCAAATCGAAAATGTTTGTCATATTTTGCTTTTTTATTTCTGGAAAGGTAAACAGGCAACTTAAGCATCAGAAAAGTTATGATGTTAAAGTGTATGATGACAAAGCCTTAAAAAACCGCAGTCTTAAAATTGGTATGCCAAATTTTTTTTGGCGATTTTTCACTCAAAAATGAAAAACGCTCTGGTTGTCTTGTTGAAGTTGATTAAAGAGCAATTGGCTACTTTGAACTGTTTACTACCAACTGAATGTTTATTTCTGATATTTAAATTAAGCAACTAAAACGAAATTGAACAATGCAGTTGAAAAAGGCCACTTAAATTAAATGACAAAAAGTTATTAATACAAAATAAATGTATTAAGTAAGTTCCATAAAAAAAATGTCTTTGATTATCTAAGAAAAATAAGCATTAACTTAGTTGCCAAACTAGTATATATACTGCGACTTCGTTAAATTGAAATTTAACAAAAAAGTTAAAAGTTTTTCAGTTTTTTGCATTAGCTTTATTAAAAAAAATCACAATTATGTGGCTTCATTGATAGCAACCCAATGGTTAGTCTATCTTTTTATTTTTTGATGAATCTATAATTGCAATGCAAATTTTATATTGGATGCAGCAATTCCCCGAAGAACTTTTTTCATTCGATAACATTGCCATATATATTTTATTTACCTTATTACTCAAGAAATGAAAAATATGCTGTAAAAATCAGGTAAAAATCAACTGATGCACCTAAAATTGGTTTGCCAAGTGCCAAAAACTCAAAAGACGCTAAATAGTAAAACATGTTTTTATCATACTGTAAAAACAAAAATGTTACCAGACTGTTCAAAACTTAAACTTTCTTATCCATTTAGGAAGTCATATAATCATGTGTATTTATCAGTCCCAATCATGTTTTTTATCAATTCCCAAAGTATCATATAGCAAAACTAACTAAATTTTATTCAAGTTGTTTCTCATGATAGTATTACAATTCAAAACGAGTGCATGTTTCTATTTGAACATGCAAACTAGTTTTATCGATTGCATTTTTTAGCAAATGGGTAAAAGTTTGAATAGGTCAGGGGTAATGGTTTCATTAGTCCCATCATGCAATTCATCAATTTGAGTCTTCTGATATTGATTATTTGAATTATCGATTAGTTTCAATTCTAGAGAATAATTATTTTAGTATCTTTGGCTATCGGTTGGCAAATAAACTACACATATGTATAATATGGGTGGAATCATTTGGACAAGTATACTGATGCAATAAAATTATATTGTTTGATAACATTTTATGATACATATATATATATATATATATATATATATATATATGTGTGTGTGTGTGTGTGTGTGTGTGACTTTTTTTAGTGTAGTTCTAGTTTCTTTACATTAAGGCAGAGCCCATTGTTGAACATTTTTTGTACAAGGTTAGAACAAAATACGCATACTTATGAAGTAATTACTAAAATACACACTTCTTTAGATGTATTATTCAAGAGAATCTTTTAGTAGGAACTTAATACGTTTTAAGTCTCATATAAAACAATTACAACAATGCAAGTATATTTAAATCTTACCCAGAATGATATTTCACTCTATTTATTAATGTTCTATAAATATATAGTTTAGCTAATAAAAAAATAACCGCAAAAATCGAATAAAATCTTAAAGAATATGGACATCAAAATAATTAGGTAGTTAAAAAGTTTGAAAAATAAAACTGAATCAAGGAGTAAGAGGAGTATGGCAAAAAATATATTAAACGAAGAGAAAAGTTTCAGGATATATAAAATTATTGAATTTATCATGTAACAAAAAATCACATTCCAATGTTCAGATAATAAATAAATTAAATAAGAACAAAATAAGCTTAAAAAACAAAAACACAAACATATATTTAAAAATATTGCAAATGCAAGAAATGAGAGTTTACTATGAGAAGAAGAATATGTTACAAATTTCGATATAAAATTCATATAATAATGTATAATTTTGGTTAATAATACAGACAAAAAAGAACATTTTCAGAAAATAATGTAAACTTAGAAAAAAGTAATCACAAATTAGAAAACAGTAAGTTAAAGAATAAATAAACCAACTTAAGTTCACTAAATTAGATTTCTTTTTAAAGTAATATAAATTTAAGAACCTAAAAAAATTATTTTTCTTCAATATTAAAAAAAGTATGATTATGTTTCTCTTCCGAGCACGTCATTGTGTAACGGTCAAGAATGTAAGCTAGCACAATCTGATACTGCTCGATATCAAGCAGTATGGTATCAAAATTCCACTTGAGGTTATAGGTCTCAAATATGATCTTAAGTGAATATTGCTATTCGTGGGCATTGCTGCAACACATATACGCCTAAACAATTAGATATACTTACTCTAAAATATATAGCCTACACATAAGAGAAATTAATGGTTGACCATTGGGTTGCCCTCTCGAAAAAAATAATTATGAAAAAAGTTTAAAATGTACGATAGCAAACACAGCTCATAGAACACGTTTGATCGATGTTGAAAAATATAAATGTCTCCATTCGTATACTATGATTGTGGACAACATATACATATATACGAGATTTGTTATTAAATTTATATGTAACAATAAGAATAATGTAAGTATTCTATGAGCTACAGTAAACACATAATCTAAGTAAATTTATAATGTAAAGTGAAGAAAAAAAAACTAACTAACTATATAATAATAATAAAAACAAATAAATAGAAATAATAATAATAATAATTTGAAAAAAAAAACAATAGGTGAACATTATATGATTTTAAACTCAAAAACAATGTTTCATAATCGATTTCCTCGCATAACAATTAATTTCATAATCGATTTTCTCGCATAACAATTGCAACAAATTCTCGTCAATAATGATATTTGCGGAACATTTAAATAAATATTTACTCAACTTGATATTTACATTATGCATATAATTTTGTGGAAATTTCTCCGTTTATTCCCGGGAAATTTAAATCACTTTTGTCACTAGGAACTTTGCAAAGCCTAAAATAGACGAATGGGCAGATTATACATAGATCTGTCTAGCTACCGACTGACATATTACAAGACACTACTGAACGCAGAACTAAAAATATATTTCCGAAGGCATTAAACTTGTTAGAAATAATTACGAAATTTATTTGAACCTAAATACTTATTATGCCACTCACAATATTTGGTATGAAAAGTAATCAAAATTTTTGGCCAAGTGCCAAAGAAGTTATTCAGTTTTTCTCTTTGGCATGCTTATGGTTTATAAATAATCCATGAATGATGTATAATAGTTCAATTGTATGTAATATTAAGTGGCATATGAATATGAGACGTTTTGTATTCAAATAATGCATAAAGGGTTGTTCGTGGATCAGTGGTAGGAGCTTTGACTCCTGGTTTTACTTCAGTATTGGAGTGTTACCAGTTTTCCATTAAAAATGTAGATTTAAAATGTCAATTTTTTCTTGATAATATAGATCTATAGTATCAATATTTCCTTGAAAATATAGATCTCAAACAGAATTTCCAATGAAATGAAATACATATCTACAATATATCTTATAATAATATCATCACAAAACCAAAAAACAACCACTGACCTTTTAATATAGTTTTAATTATTTAATAATGTTATAGAATAATTGTTCTAAATTTGAATAGTATAGAAACTTTTGTGCATGGCATTGTGTCTTAAGGCAAATTGCTGAAACATCCCGTACCAAAAATTATTTTTGTTAAAAAAGATTAAATTTTTTTAAACTTTGAAAAATTTGATCTTTGGAAAAATTGAAATTTTGAAACAAATTTACTTTTTCGAAAAAAAATTTTTTTTATATGCATTTCGAAATATTTTGAAGACTTTGAAAGCAATCGCGCTGCTGAAGCATAGAGATGAAGTATCGAAGCGCGTAAGCGCTGCGTCGTAGTCTAACGAATAAACAATGTTACGGAACCTATAGAAATGTAAACAAAATTTATACTTATTAAAAAATCTCTATAAAATATCTGATAATAGTTGATGTGTATATATCTAATGATCATTTTGACCGCCAAATGGATAGACGCTCCGTTCTCTTAAAAACTCTATTATCATTTTTGGCACTTTTTGCCCCGTATCTTGAAAATGGTGTACCTGCCTCATCCAAAAACTAATCAGCACGTCTCCTTATCAATAAGATTCGAATGTTTTTTGAATCACTGAAATCGGTTAAACCTTGTTCCCGAAATCGTCGACAAATTTTGTATTTGCACACACACACACATGCACACATACACATACATCCAATTTTTCTAAGGTATGCTAAAATGTTCAGAAACCTCTGAAACGTAAAGATATATCCCTGCGCGAAGTTAATCAAAAAAATTGTGTCAAACTCTTCAAAATGGCTTTAAACATCTATTAGCAAATTAGAAAACGAATGTTCTGGCGCGAAAATAAATTTCTTTTTTGGGAAGTTAATAATGATAAATTGCAAAAAAAATTTTCTTTTGAATCAATTTTTAAAACTTTTGGATACTTTTGTGGGTTAATAAAAAAAATAGTGATGCTTATATTATTAAAGTAAATATTTTATTATTTATTTATTTATTTATTTAGTAGACCTTTAATCCGTCAATTATCTACGTGGTTCTGTCAATTAAAATTAACATTCGTAATCAGTGGTATCGATCGCTCTGGACGCCACACAGGGCGCCCTTTTGAAAGATGAATGATGAAATTTTAATGGACCACAAAACAACCGTACTATAACGCAATCCTATATCCCGGATTAGTGAGATGTGATTTTTTATAACTAAAAGAATCAATTAACTCATGATATTTCCGAATGCCAAACATTACAATTTTACCGCTGCTGAGGAATGCTCATCGACATTTTATGTTGGCCAGTCGAATCAATTGACATTGACGTGCTTGTCGGCGCAGTTTTGACAGGACATATATTTCTTCGGACATATGGAATTTTTTGGTCTCTTTTTATTTTTTGTATAAACGTTTGGGCATTTCTGAATGAAATCCCTAGAGATTTTTACTCCAAGATTTTGTATTCAATATACTTCGAATCATAACCCACCGTTTAGTTAGTTAGTTATTTATGGTCTATCTACTTAGCTAGATATTTTATCATATATCATATATTAATTGAAAAAATAAAAAAAAGATCATTTTTGTTTAGGGAATTATAGCACAGATCTAAAATAAATGTGTTATGAATGTTGTTATGATGTTCCATGGTTAAGCGTACTGCCTTGTGAACAGGATCGTAAGTTCGAACCCCGGCGCTGGATAACCTGACATCATGCAGTAGAGATATCAATGTTTACTTAAAAATATAGATTAAAAATATGTTATCAATTAAAAATAGCCCGGGCACTGCGATGTGCAATGGCAATCGAAAATCTCTTACGCTATTTTTTCCTGAATTGAGTTGGAGTTTAACTCATTAAGAAAACTCTCAACCTCAACCCATTCACGGATCTGCCCTAGGGCAGTACTACGCATTATTTATTATTAATAATTAATAAATAATTTGAAGATCATTTTGAGCATTTTTATTTAATGAGTGATTTTAAGACCAATTTGAGCATTTTTGTTAATCAATATTAACTAAAAATAAAAAAATATATTCAAAACTAACCAAACAGGAAAATACGTACCACAGAATATACAATATAATCTGTATTTAATTGTTTCAATAAGTTTTCGTTTTTTTTGTTAATAAATATAAAACATTAAATGCGACATAATTTTAATATTAATAAAAACGACATTTAGGTTATTTTTACATGACTTAATAAATTACTAAAATACAATTAAAAAAAGTGTAAGTATGAATATCTATAAAAACATGTTAAATATAATTAAAAAAATATTAAAAGTGACTATCTTCTATCGATATTTAAAATTGTTCCTATAAAATTACAAACTTCTTATTAAGAAATGAAAAATATTAAATGCAACACTGTTGGAATTATTTAGACAATTGCAATTAGTTTTGGGTGATTTAATACATAATTAAAACTTAATTAAAAAAGTATGATAAAATATCTTTAAAAACATGTCAAATACAACTCATAAATTTTTTTTCATATATGTTCATATATTGTTCATGGTATAACCTGTAACTAAAATTACTTCTATAAAACTACAAATTTTCTATTTAGTAGAGTACCATATATAAATGTAATATAAGTGGTAATATTAACAAAAATGACAATTGAGTTATTCTAAAATAAATTCAATAATAAAATTTGATAAATTACTAGTACACAATTAAGTGAAGATAGACTATCTTATCTAATTAAAACACGTTAAAAATATTACGTGCTTTTTGCATCGCCTATAAACAAATTTGTCATTTTCAATTTTTCTTATGATTTGTTGCCGCTTATTTTAGAATTCTTAGTTCAATATATTTTTATTTATTATTTAAAATAATAAAAAAAAGCTTTAGAGATATTCTTGGTTTATTTTTTTATGCGCCTATCTAGCAACAAAATCTTAGCTCGCATGCACAATATAAAAAATACTTCAGGAGTCCAATTTGTACGTTAAAGTATAGTAAGTTAAAGATTTTTAAAATATCTTACCTTAAATATATTTTAATTATTATTTATAAATAATCAATTTTTATAATAATATTTATTTGAAATTTATTGAGCTTTTGCAAGAAAGCTATATATACAGTAGTACCATCCACAATCACATATAGGGTCCTCAAGTTGGGGTCACCAATGTAATA
>NW_020538040.1:176429283-176470957 GCF_003426905.1 Ctenocephalides felis | reverse complement strand
TTGTTTGATAACATTTTATGATACATATATATACCTTATATATATATATATGTGTGTGTGTGTGTGTGTGTGTGTGTGTGTGACTTTTTTTAGTGTAGTTCTAGTTTCTTTACATTAAGGCAGCCCATTGTTGAACATTTTTTGTACAAGGTTAGAACAAAATACGCATACTTATGAAGTAATTACTAAAATACACACTTCTTTAGATGTATTATTCAAGAGAATCTTTTAGTAGGAACTTAATACGTTTTAAGTCTCATATAAAACAATTACAACAATGCAAGTATATTTAAATCTTACCCAGAATGATATTTTCACTCTATTTATTAATGTTCTATAAATATATAGTTTTAGCTAATAAAAAAATAACCGCAAAAATCGAATAAAATCTTAAAGAATATGGACATCAAATAATTAGGTAGTTAAAAAGTTTGAAAAATAAAACTAACTGATCAAGGAGTAAGAGGAGTATGGCAAAAAATATATTAAACGAAGAGAAAAGTTTCAGGATATATAAAATTATTGAATTTATCATGTAACAAAAAATCACATTCCAATGTTCAGATAATAAATAAATTAAATAAGAACAAAATAAGCTTAAAAAACAAAAACACAAACATATATTTAAAATATTGCAATGCAAGAATGAGAGTTTACTATGAGAAGAAGAATATGCTACAAATTTCGATATAAAATTCATATAATAATGTATAATTTTGATTAATAATACAGACAAAAAGAACATTTTCAGAAAATAATGAAAACTAAGAAAAAAGTAATCACAAATTAGAAAACAGTAACTTAAAGAATAAATAAAACCAACTTAAGTTCACTAAATTAGATTTCTTTTTAAAGTAATATAAATTTAAGAACCTAAAAAAATAATTTTTCTTCAATATTAAAAAAAAAGATTATGTTTCTCTTCCGAGCACGTCATTTGTAACGGTCAAGAATGCAAGCAGCACAATCTAATACTTACTGCTCGATATCAAGCAGTATGGTATCAAAATTCCACTTGAGGTTATAGGTCTCAAATATGATCTTAAGTGAATGTCGCTATTCGTGGGCATTGCTGCAACACCTATACGCCAAAACAATTAGATATACTTACTCTAAAATATATAGCCTACACATAAGAAAAATTAATGGTTGACCATTGGTTGCCCTCTCGAAAAAATAATTAGGAAAAAGTTTAGAATGTACGATAGCATCACAGCTCATAGAACACGTTTGATCGATGTTGAAAAATATAAATGTCTTCCATTCGTATACTATGATTGTGGATTGTGGACAACATATACATATATTATGCAGTTTTTATTGAATTTGCATGTAACAATAATAATAATGTAAGTATTCTAAAGCATAGTGAGAACATAATCTAAGTAAATTTATAATGAAAATAAAGAAAAAAAAACTAACTATATAATAATAATAAAAACAAATAAATAGAAATAATACTAAGAATTATTATTAAAAAAAACAATAGGCAAACAATATATGATATAGAATATCACAACTCCTTCAACTCAAAAACAATGTTTCATAATCGATTTCCTCGCATAACATTAATAATTTCATAATCGATTTTCTCTCGCATAACAATTGCAACAAATTCTCGTCAATAATGATATTTGCGGAACATTTAAATAAATATTTTCAACTCAACTTTTGATATTTACATTTGCATATAATTTTGTGGAAATTTCTCCGTTTTTCCCGGAAATTTAAATCACTTTTGTCACTAGGAACTTTGCAAGCCTAAAATAGACGAATGGGCAGATTATACAGATCTGTCTAGCTACCGACTGACATCTTACAAGACACTACTGAACGCAGAACTAAAAATATATTTCCGAAGGCATTAAACTTGTTAGAAATAATTACGAAATTTATTGAACCTAAATACTTCTTATTATGCCACTCACAATATTTGGTATGAAAAGTAATCAAAATTTTGGCCAAGTGCCAAAGAACTTATTTAGTTCTCTTAGCATGCTTATGGTTTATAATAATCTATGAATGATGTATAATAGTTCAATTGTATGTAATAATAAGTGGCATATGAATATAAGACGTTTTGTATTCAAATAATGCATAAAGAGTTGTTCGTGGATCAGTGGTAGGAGCTTTGACTCCTGGTTTTACTTCAGTATTGGAGTTTACCAGTTTTCCATTAAAATGTAGATTTAAAATGTCATTTTTTCTTGATAATATAGATCTAAAGTATCAATATTTCCTTGAAAATATAGATCTCAATAGAATTTCCAATGAAATGAAATACATATCTACAATATATCTTATAATAATATCACACAAAACCAAAAAACACACCACTGACCTTTAATAAGTTTATAGATAATTGTTCTAAATTTGAATAGTATGGAAACTTTTGTGCATGGCATTGTGTCTTAAGGCAAATTGCTGAAACATCCCGTACCAAAAATTATTTTTGTTAAAAAAGATTAAATTTTTTTTAAACTTTTTAAAAATTTGATCTTTGGAAAAATTGAATTTTTGAAACAAATTACTTTTTCGAAAAAAAATTTTTTTTTATATGCATTTCGAAATATTTTGAAGACTTTGAAAGCAATCGCGCTGCTGAAGCATAGAGATGAAGTATCGAAGCGCGTAAGCGCTGCGTCGTAGTCTAACGAATAAACAATGTTACGGAACCTATAGAAATGTAAACAAAATTTATACTTATTAAAAATCTCTATAAAATATCTGATAATAGTTGATGTGTATATATCTAATGATCATTTTGACCGCCAAATGGATAGACGCTCCGTTCTCTTAAAAACTCTATTATCATTTTTGGGCACTTTTTGCCCCGTATCTTGAAAATGGTGTACCTGCCTCATCCAAAAACTAATCAGCACGTCTCCTTATCAATAAGATTCGAATGTTTTTTGAATCACTGAAATCGGTTAAACCTTGTTCCCGAAATCGTCGACAAATTTTGTATTTGCACACACACACACCTGCACACATACACATACATCAAATTTTTCTAAGGATGCTAAAATGTTCAGAAACCTCTGAAACGTAAAGATATATCCCTGCGCGAAGTTAAAACAAAAATTGTGTCAAACTCTTCAAAATGGCTTTAAACATCTATTAGCAAATTAGAAAACGAATGTTCTGGCGCGAAAATAAATTTCTTTTTTGGGAAGTTAATAATGATAAATTGCAAAAAAAATTTCTTTTGAATCAATTTTAAAAATTTTGGATACTTTTTGTGGGTTAATAAAAAAATAGTGATGCTTATATATTAAAGTAAATATTTTATATTTATTTATTTATTTATTTAGTAGACCTTTAATCCGTCATTATCTACGTGGTTCTGTCAATTAAAATTAACATTCGTAATCAGTGGTATCGATCGCTCTGGACGCCACACAGGGCGCCCTTTTGAAAGATGAATGATGAAATTTTAATGGACCACAAAACAACCGTACTATAACGCAATCCTATATCCCGGATTAGTGAGATGTGATTTTTTATAACTAAAAGAATCATTAACTCATGATATTTCCGAATGCCAAACATTACAATTTTACCGCTGCTGAGGAATGCTCATCGACATTTTATGTTGGCCAGTCGAATCAATTGACATTGACGTGCTTGTCGGCGCAGTTTTGACAGGACATATATTCTTCGGACATATGGAATTTTTTGGTCTCTTTTTATTTTTTGTATAAACGTTTGGCATTTCTGAATGAAATCCCTAGAGATTTTTACTCCAAGATTTTGTATTCAATATACTTCGAATCATAACCCACCGTTTAGTTAGTTAGTTATTTATGTCTATCTACTTAGCTAGATATTTTATCATATATCATATATTAATTGAAAAAATAAAAAAAAGATCATTTTGTTTAGGGAATTATAGCACAGATCTAAAATAAATGTGTTATGAATGTTTTATGATGTTCCATGGTTAAGCGTACTGCCTTGTGAACAGGATCGTAAGTTCGAACCCCGGCGCTGGATAACCTGACATCACGCAGTAGAGATATCAATGTTTACTTAAACATATGATTAAAAATATGTTATCAATTAAAAATAGCCCGGGCACTGCGATGTGCAATGGCAATCGAAAATCTCTTACGCTATTTTTTCCTGAATTGAGTTGGAGTTTAACTCATTAAGAAAACTCTCACCTCAACCCATTCACGGATCTGCCTAGGCAGACTACGCATTATTTATTATTAATAATATAAATAATAAATCAGCATTTTTTAATGAGATTGAGCATTTTAGACATTTTGAGTGATTTAATGTTACATAATTAAGAAATAATAAACAAAAATTTTTGATTTTATTCAAAAAATATATTCAAAACTAACCAAACAGGAAAATACGTACCACAGAATATACAATATAATCTGTATTTAATTGTTTCAATAAGTTTTCGTTTTTTTTGTTAATAAATATAAAACATTAAATGCGACAAATAATTTAATATTAAAAACGACATTTAGGTTATTTTTACATGACTTAATAATTACTAAAATACAATTAAAAAAAGTGTAAGTATGAATATCTATAAAAAAACATGTTAAATATAATTAAAAAAATATAAAAAGTGACTATCTTCTATCGATATTTAAATTGTTCCTATAAAATTACAAACTTCTTATTAAGAAATGAAAAATATTAAATGCAACACACTGTTGGAATTATTTAGACAATTGCAATTAGTTTTTGGGTGATTTAATACATAATAAAACTTAATTAAAAAAGTATATAAAATATCTTTAAAAACATGTCAAATACAACTCATAAATTTTTTTTCTCATATATTGTTCATATATTGTTCATGTATAACCTGTAACTAAAATTACTTCTATAAAACTACAAATTTTCTATTTAGTGAGTACCATATATAAATGTAATATAAGTGGTAATATTAACAAAAATGACAATTGAGTTATTCTAAAATAAATTCAATAATAAAATTTGATAAATTACTAGTACACAATTAAGTGAAGATAGACTATCTTATCTAATTAAAACACGTTAAAAAATATTACGTGCTTTTTGCATCGCCTATAAAACAATTTGTCATTTTCAATTTTTCTTATGATTTGTTGCCGCTTATTTTAGAATTCTTAGTTCAATATATTTTTATTTATTATTTAAAATAATAAAAAAAAGCTTTAGAGATATTCTTGGTTTATTTTTTTATGCGCGCCTATCTAGCAAACAAAATCTTAGCTCGCATGCACAATATAAAAAAACTTCAGGAGTCCAATTTGTACGTTAAAGTATAGTAAGTTAAGATTTTTAAAATATCTTACCTTAAATATATTTTAATTAATTATTTATAAATAATCAATTTTTATAATAATATTCATTTGAAATTTATTGAGCTTTTCCAAGAAAGGTGTTTATACAGTGGTACCATCCACAATCACATATAGGGTCCTCACGTCGGGGTCACCAATGTAGTAAATTTATTTAATAAAAATAAAAAAATAAAATATTTAAATAATTTAAATATAATATTTAATTGTATAAAATGTAATAAAATATGATGGGTTACAATTAACTAAATCACGACTCTTTGTTTTCTCTTTCTCTCTGAATCAAGAACAACTCAAATTGCTTCAATACAAATTCTACATAAAGATGGACAAATTAGTAGGATAATGGAGAGTTAAAATTATAAAATTTGTTTAGGATTTAAATTTTAATTTCAAAATCGCTCAGAAGCGTTTGTTTAACTAATAGTACAGCTTTTGTGCCGTTTGATTAAAAATACTTGAATTAGCCTAATTATTAACAAGGAACATGTTTTTTTTCTATTGGTCCAAAAATTTGAACATAATATTATAAAACGTATTATAAAATCTGGTGCTAGAAACAATTCTAGTCCATATAGAAACCACAGCAAATGTTAAAACCTTCTTTCTTGGTGGTTCATGTATTAGACATTCGGCTTCAAACATAGATAAGCCTCTGTAACTACATATCATAGTATTCAGCATGATTGCGAGATGGTATTATTGTTTTAGTCGAGTCGTACATCTAATAAGAACAGATAAAACCATTCCAAATAATTCCACTCCCAAGCCAAAGTATAGATTTACCGAACGGTTTGAATATCTTCTAAATACCCACGTCGACAGATGTCGATATCTGATTCACAAAATATCAA
This sequence comes from Ctenocephalides felis, assembly GCF_003426905.1. Lineage (NCBI taxonomy): Eukaryota > Metazoa > Arthropoda > Insecta > Siphonaptera > Pulicidae > Ctenocephalides > Ctenocephalides felis. The sequence continues at coordinate 176,464,791 of NW_020538040.1, read as the reverse complement.
GAATTATTATATTTACCTATCTAATTATAGAAAAGTGATATTCTTGTTCAAGTTTATTATTCAACAAATACATTTAATAGCTAAACAAAGTTATTAATAGATTCAATATTTATTGTGGTGCTTTTCTCTGTACTGATACTGATTTATGACGTAGAACATTGTATTTGAATAAATATTATTGATACATGCAAATAACTTTATTCTGCATAATTAATAATAGAGCGAAATTACTATTAAATGATGAACTGATACGAATTGAGAACGAATTATAAACTTACGATAAGTAAACTATTATAATTCATTGATCTCAAAATTAAATGCTGAGATCATTGGATTATAATTATCTTAAGGATCTTCCACGTGTTCAGGAAGCATTAAGAGCAATATGTATCATCATATACATAGCCAAAATTTGAATCCACTAATTGAAGAATTGATAAATAAATTGGGAAATTAATAATACAACTAACTAAAATGTTGGTTTTAAATACAATTCCCAAACTTCAAACTGTTTCAAAACGATTCAAAAAAGGGAATAAATAAACATTTTTTTTCATCTATATTTTTACAAAAAAATGTATATGATTATATAGCACATTGTACATTAAATAAATTATAATATCAGGCGAGTATTTGTAGAATTAAATTGTTAAAAAAATTGAAGAGATGCTCTTTCTTGAATTTGAATTCTTATTCCTGGACTAGATGCCAACATCAGCTAGCTAGATATGAAGCAGTATAATCCCACATTTCAACTCGGAATCGTAGATCTCCAATATGATTTTTAAGTGAAAATAGGCTTTCGGGGGCATTGCTGCAACATACGCACATAACTATTAACCACTACGTTGCTTTTCATGAAATAGTGGGTTGAATCTTCAAACGAATAGATTATAGAACAAGTAGTTGCTGTTTCTGATTGCTTTCGAAACGAAAAGTGATTCTACGTAAAAATAGTCCTTTGGAGCGTTATTACCAGGTTTTGCCTACAGGTTTCTATTTCATTTAGTCTAAAATAACAATGTTTACATAAGTCATTGTTTCAAGTTACATATTGTTATTGAAAATCTAGTTTAAATTTATTATGTGGCAAAAGGATAAAAATAATCTCAAAGAATAAATTGAAGGCTAGCACAGCATTACGAGAAATATAAAAGTATTGGGAATTACATATAATTTTATAGTGTTGATATTATTTGCAAGTTTGTAGCTTAGTTCTTAGCAGTTCTGTTTTCTGTCAAAGAAAACAAAAAACTAGTGGTATATGGCATCGTGCTTTAAGGCAAATTGCTAGAACTTCCTAGTAGAATTGCTAGTACTTTAACAAAATGTTCGAGGAATATTAAATGTTTTCAAATAGATTATTATAAATATTGCAGTATTGTCTAATATTTATAACAATTAAACTGAATTACAAAATTAAAATTATTTATTTAACTCACTTATATAAGTTTATGCCATAATTGAAACTAAAATCCTAATTATTTTCGATATACAAAAAAATTTTTTTTAGGAAAAAAAGAATACCAAAAGCGAATGTTTTGTAAACACAAGCAGAATGTTTTTTAAATTATTCAAATCGGATGCTCAGTTCTCTCAAAAACTGCCATTTTTTGCACATTTAGCTCCGTATCTTCGAAATGGCTGGACCTGCCTTTGCCAAAAACTAATCAGCACATCTCCCTATCAATAGGAATCGAATGTTTTTTGAACTATTCAAATCGGTTGATCCGTGCGCCCGAAAACGTGGACGAGAAATTGTGAACACATAAAACACTCTCCAAAATGTTCAGGAACTTTAAAATAGTAGAGATATGCAAAAAATTTGATTTTTTTGTCGATTACAATAACGAAGTTAGAAAAACAAACGAAAAAAATTTAGTACCGTGCAAGTGCATAAGATGTATAGAATTATTGCCAACCCAGTTAATCTCACAATACAACATCCAATGGATATTTCTTATACGAAACCAATTCTGTATATGATTGTAGTATTACCATTAGCGCCCTCTGAAGTTCTTGTGACTTATTTAGCAAATACAAAGCAGAACATTTCACGTCCCGACTGTTTCTATATTAATTAGTAGCAACTGAACAATAGCAAGTCGCAAACGTACATAAAATTTTAATGCCATTAATATTGTGCAAGAGTGCAGTCGTATATTGTTAGCTCATATTGTTCTGCTCAAAGTTATTTATTATTATATTACTTGCTTTCGAGGCACGCTTTCAGAAGATCCAGGGACCGCACCGAAGCACCTCCGAGTAAGACGTCGGCGAAGCATAGAGGTCCGAAAGGACCTAAAAATAACGAAATAATAAAAACATTAAAAAATAGATGAAATACGACATGAAATCCTTTAATGCTTGTTTCAATGGTATACCTTTAATACTCATAAACCAAGAAAGATCATAAAATTGAACCTGTCAGCTCCGTCCGTCAACAGATTTGTCGTCTCTTAACAAAAGCAAAAAAGAAACGAGCATCTCAGTGCCGTGCGATCGCTCTCCCAGGGGGCCTGCCGTACTCAGCGTGGACCTCAGGACCTCGCTCATTACAAAACGAATATTCTGCCGACACTTTCCAAATCTAACAAGGACCATCGTAAACGGATTGCCAAAATGCAAATACCATCTTTTTGTCTGTCTATTACAAACATATTCATCAACAACAAAGGCACCGAAACAAGGGGTAGAGGACTCACGATAAATTGTGCCATCAATATCTCTTACCAATACCAATTTAATGAACTTAAGCAATGATAAGTGAAGTAAAAAAAGAAATATTTTGTTTATAGAGTAGGGCGGAACATAAAGGTCCATTTTGACTTTAAGCAATTATATTGTGAAAACTAAACCAAATATATCACAAAAAGTATCATATATCATACAAACAACTATCTGACGATGCTCAGTAAAAACTCCCAGCTCGTTGTAGAAATGTGTTTCTATTTGCTGTTTTTTTTAATTGTTAGGCGGAGCACAAAGGTCCAATTTGACTTTGAGCAATTATATTGTGCAAACTAAACCAATTATATCACAACAAATGTCATATATCAAACAAACAACTATCTGACGATGTTCAGTAAAAGTAGTCCATTTTACCCCACCCTCATGTAAGTTTTTATAGAGGTTATGTGAAAAAAAAGTTGAATCTAACTTAAAATTAACAATGCATCTTATAAAAAAAATAAATAACATACACTTAAAAATTACATCCAGGTCTCGTAAACTAAACAACAGTGCTCACAACTAAAAAAACATACTACAAAAAAAAATACTTTTGTTATATATTTTCAAATATGGACGTTTATCTCCTGATACCAACGTTGCTTGATTTAAGGCAATGGCAATTACACATCTTTTTCCCTCTACTTTCAAATATTGTTAAAGAAAATTTAACTTGTTTTTGAGATAATGATGATGGACTTTTTCACCGACGGATCTTTAAGCCCAACTTTGCCCTACTTTATTTTCGAAACAAACAGTTTCAAATTTCAACTAAATACACAAATCTCAATTGATTAAGTCGATTATTTACACGTATCGAAAAGTTCATACAACTTGCCTTAAAATAAAATGTTTCTTACAACTACTTATTTTATACCAGCATAGCCTCGACATATTATAAACATCTTGAAATTTGAGAATATTTTTTTTTTTCAAAAATTGCAATTTCAATCACCAATGGTCACGGATTTATACGCATGACCGAACAACTCGTCAAAACACAAAATTTCACCACTTCTCTATGACGAGTATACTCGTCAATCACCGTTAACTGGCTTAAAATTACCACTTATGCAATATTCTGTTTATTTTATATAAGGCTTATTAAACATTTACCGTAATATCAATTTAGTATGATAATGAAAACAATAGAAACAATTACAATTTATGGAACTGAAAGTTTGAACTTTTATACAATAGTTGATACACATTTAAAGGCATTAAGAGCAAACACGTTTTTAGAATCTAATAATGTAAACTAATTGTCATAAATCATGAAAACTATAAAACTGGTCTACATCTCAAATATCAAAAGCTTTAAAAAGATCATTGTGAACTCGATTTTATTATCAAATAACATTTACACGTAATGGGATTACTCATTCCCACGTAGAACACATAATCGTAATGAATATTATTGAAAAATCAAATAAAATCCATAGTTTCTACAAATATTTGCCAATTTTAGCCAGAGATATATATATATATATATATATATATATATATATATTATCTAATATGTCAACAAAATTATTTAAGAGGTCAGTTTAACATGGAAGCGTCATGATTTCAAATTAGCATACGAATTAACACATTATGCCATCTGCTATAACAACATAACCCAAACTTCGTATATTTTGTTGTGATTTTTGCTATCATCATCTAAAAAAATACAAACAAGATTAAAGAAATGCTTCGGATGCCTAAAAACATCATTTTATGTGAACGTTTATCGGTTTTCTTTAATGAAATCGATGTCATATGCAAATTAGTATAAAAAATACAACTCCGGCGGCGACATACAAAATCCCGAAATTATTCGCAGACCGAAAAGAAATGACTCATTGGAAGAAAAATCTAAAAAAGCCGTCGCCCTCAATCACTCTAGTATAGTAGAAATCGATGTAATAAAATCAAATTAATTGTGGTGTTATTATTTAATTTTGATCGAAAAATATTTTATATATTTACAGATTTATATACAGTCTGCATTTATTAATAACTGAAGTGCACCATCACTAATTATGAGTAATTATAAGACTACTACATTTTGGCTTAAATTTAAAAAATAAATTATCTGAATAATTAAAGCCAGTTATCACCATCAAAATTAAACTAAGTTTAAAAAACAAATGATATAAAAATTATAAGATTACTACATTTTGGCATAAATTTAAAAAATAAATTATCTGAAAAATTAAAGCCAGTTATCACTATCAAAATTAAACTAAGTTTAAAAACCAAATGATATGAAAATTAAAAGATTACTACATTTTGTCATAAATTTAAAAAATAAATTATCTAAAAAATTGAAGCCAGTTATCACTATCAAAATTAAACAAAGTTGAAAAAACAATATATTACTACATACTAAATAATGGTCAAGCACCATCATAATTTTAACACTGTAAAATTAATTTTTGTTTGGTTTATACTGCGATTTTTCCAAGAATTATAGAAAATTACATAAAAAATTTGATTGGGAATCGAAAAAACATGGATATTGTTTTATAAAAACAATACATTTGCAAACGACTTACAATATGAAGTTTAGATTGTAGCTGTTTTTGCAGAATATAGTTTAGATTGCAGAAATTATTAGCATAATAAAATTTAAAACAAATTGTGGTTTCAACTGAATTTGAGGATCATAAAAAAATAAATGGATGCTCAAGAATCGCAAAAAAATATACTTTACAATAAATAGATACAAATGATTTGAAAATAAAATACACACTGGCTTAAAATTTACAGATATCATTTTCCCCAATAAAGCGAGACCCACATGTAAGCTTTTATAGAGATTATATAGAAGAACTGATCAATCTAACTTAAAATAACAATACATCTAAATCAATTAAATAACGTAGGTATTAAATTTTTACATACTTTTGATTGTGTTGTGATATGTTATATTGAACATATTAAACCTATATTTCCGACATCGCAGCTTGATATCAGGTTGTTGTTATCAAAATCTTGTTGTTCTCTCGGTAGAACAAGAAATAATTATCCGATCTAATACATTTATTCGTGTTTGTCAGTGACGAAATGAGTTTTTCTCATTAAAAATTATGGGTGGAAATTGTGATGTATTTTCCGCTACCTAGCTTCATAAGAAGACAATTCAATGGTTATCATTTTCTCTTTGAGATTAATTTTTACATACTTATGATTTTACTTGGAAACAAATTAGACCTATATTTCCGATATCACAGCTTGATATCAGGTTGTATGAAACGCAAGTTTCAAAACCTTGTCGTTCTCTCGGGTGAATAAGGAATTATTTTCCGATCTAATACATTTATTCGCGTTTGTCAGTGACGAAATGAGTTTATCTCATTAAAAATTCTCGGTGGACATTATGCTGAACATTACGAATGTCGCTCGTACCGGTGTACAGTTAATCGTCGAAGGTATTAATAATGCAATTTGCGACATAGACTACGACGTTTCGCAATTCTTCGGTTGACAGCGCATAACGTGTAATTCGCCAAGAAACTGGGACTATCTTTCTACAAATGTTAATTAAGTTCGATAAAAATAATCGAATGATTGAAAATTATAGTACTTGATATGTATTACATTTGTTAACTACATACTTTTGACTAATAAAAGCACAACTTGAAATAATTGAAAATTATAAGACCAATTATAGACTGTCACGTTGTCCATATAGATCAATAAAAACAAAATACTTTGATTGATAAAAAGACATCAAAAAGTTCAGTTATAATTTTTGCAAAAATATTTTTGGAAAAATTTTGAGCTCTCTTTTATTGGTTTAGGAGCACTTAGATACGTGAATTTAAATTTTGTACTTTTGTTTTCTTTGAAAAAAAAAATTATCATATAGAATGCTTATTATGATTATTATATTTAATATTGTAGAGTACTCTCTTCATATTTATAGTAATCATTTTTACTTGCAAAAGTAGAAGAAATTTGTTTGGAAGGAAATAACCCTTCTAAAAATTGCTGAAAAAAGAGTATATCAAAACTAGTGGTGCATGGCATCGTGCCCTAAGGCAAATTGCTGGAACTCCGTACCTTAACGAAATTTTCGAGGAATAATAATATAATAAATAATTATAAATACTTTAACTCTTCTTATTTTTATTTTATAGACAAAATATAATAGATTATAAATTGGACGACGACGTTATATATGTTGACATGAAATGTAAATAGTCACCTGTTCTCATATTTCTAACAATTATATAAATTGGATTGCAAAGTTAAAATTATTTATTTAAAGTATATAAGTGAGCTTTAAAACTTTAGTCAGAATTAAAATTAAAATCCGAACTATTTTCCATATATTTTTTTTTGTTTCGATTTTCAGCCCATTAGTATTATTACTACTTACCCTACGGGGAGTTAATAATTAGAAAGTTCTAATGAAGAATATTTAGTATAATCATTACATTGTCTTCTAAGAAAAGCCACGTAGTTAAAAAGTATCATTACACCAGCTCATAGAACTCTTAATTTATTATTGCTGCCAAAAAAAATATACAAACAAACAAATATTTATTTTTATCATTATGACCAGTTTGTGATTTTTGTATTCTATCATAACCAGATAAAAGCAGAAACTATTCTCTACAAAACCGGATAATGCGTATAATTCACGAATTTAATATGAATATATTAAAATTCCAAATTTGTAAACTTCGAAGAAATTAATCATAAAAGACTATAACCTTGGAAGCTGATAAACGCAAATACAAAATCATTATTACTTTTAACAAACTTATTGTACATGTAATCATTTATCTAATATTTATTTATTTTTAATTTTTTATGTAAAATTTCTTTAAAACTTATTATTTTATTTTACACGAAAGTGCATTGGATCTGATTGTAAAGTAATCAGACGGATTTGATTTGATTTGATTCAATGTATTAATTAAAATTATAATTTGATTTTGGGCTGCTTATTGTTTTTAAATAGTTTTTAATTATTACCTTGATACTACTTATTTTCATAACCAATTGGTAAATATTTTTTCTATAGAAAATAAAAATCCACATTTAATATAACCATGAATTATTGTTAAATATTTAAATGAAAAAAATAATGTTAATCATAAGGTTAATGTAAAAGTAATATATGGACTTTCTTATTTTGGCTTGTTGAAAATCAACATAATGGTACATTTTTAATTCAATTGTATTAGAATTTTATTGATTTTCTATATTTCGAATAACTTTGCATTTTGAAATCCACTTTCTTTTGATTTTATTTGATCATTCATTTTTTGAACAGCAATCAGAAATATGTGGTCTATAAGATTTCGTGATTGATACCAAGCTGTCCGATACGAGAATAGAATCTGGAACTTGTGGTAAAGAACCACAAAGCTCTACTTACTTTTACCTCGACTAAATTATTTTATGATTTGAAAATGTTCAAAATGTTAAGCATTTGTTATCTAAACAACTAATAATTTTACAATTATTGACTTCTAATGTTGGGAACAGCTGTGGCGCTTCTTAAATATTATCACTGATATCATATTTAAATTTTAAGTTAAGACTCTTTAATAAAATCTAGTTATAATTAGAATCAATAAATGATACTTGTCAGGAACGTGGCATTTGGTGCTTACACCTGGTAGGCATTACAAGGCGCATGACCCGAGCGCCAAAAGAGACGCTCGGGTCATAGTGCTGCGTAATCCGAAAGGTATTCAAGAAACCGGAGGAGTTCCAGCACATAATTTTTTAGTGAAAATAATTAATTATTGTATTTTTACAACTAGTTTGGCGAGTTAATTATTTCATTTCTGTGATCGAGTTTATACAATAATTGTATTTCACATTGAAGGACCATCCGAAGCAACTTATTACCATTGGACCCTTGATGAGCCCCATCAACTTGGCGATCGGACGACCATACAGTTTCTGACAATGAGTAAATTATCAAATGTTGAGTTGTAATATTTTCCATTTATAATTTTTGTACATTATAGAACAATTTTTGTATAATTTGAACATGTGATGTTATCAATTAAATAAAATTGACTCTTGATACATTACTAATAGCTAGAAATGATTACGAAAATATTTGCGATATCAAATAATTATAAGATTTTGATATGATAACCAAAACGGATATGTTATAAGATATAACAACATGCATTAAAGATAACTTATCAAACAATAACGGCAGCAGTTTATAAATAATAATATACATTCAATATTCAATTATACAATAATATTTAAGCTTAATAAAAATATTTCGAATAAAAATTAGTATACATCTATATCAAACATATATCATCATACCAGGACGCCCAATCAATAGAATTTTATTATTATTATTTTTTTCCAATTTTTGTTGTTTTTTTTCCTTTTTATTTATTTATTTATTTATTTTTATTGGATTGGCATTCGATTTAGAAGTTTAAAATAATCATAATTGATAGAGCTTAAATTTTTACCTTAATATTAAAAATGTGTATATTATACTGTTTGTTTCATAAGGAATCATTATTTATTGATTCAATTGTACCTATGATAGGACTTGAATTATTTAAACAAATAATACATTTTTTTAGAAACATTTGATACAAAATCTTTCACTGAAGATTCGTGAATTCATAATAGAATGCATTGCAAAAATAATGTTCAGTGATTCATATGAGAGCAGTTACAATTCAAGCTCCACGTAATATGGAAACCATCCGGATTACCGTGTTATAGAAGGGTTGACTGTATACATTTTCGTGACTACCAATAAAAAAATCCACTTGGACAGCAATCATACATCCTGAGATGTTCTCGTTGACAATTTTAAACGGTTACTCATTCTCCAGATTATTGCGAATGTTTTTGAATGGTCAGTGACCTAATGAGTGATAGAAAGTAAATACTTAATTTCCAAGGAATTATTGATTTTACAATAACAACACAATATGACGTCTTAGAGTCTTTCCTACCAATCTTAAATTAATATCAATATCCATTCCAAAATCAATGCACTTTTCAATTAAGGAAAATTGTGCAGTGAATACTACATAATTACTACAGTAAATATTTGATTGCATCAATATTCAGTTGTTAAATAAATAAATATTATAATACTAAAGTTACTATGAACTATAAATACGACAGAAGTTATTCTGGGAAAAAGGAATTGTCATAATTTATATAAGTTATTATCTTTAAGTACATAATATGTATATGAAAACAGTATTACATATATTTGATGACGTCTAACTATTGTTTACTAACTAAACAGATTCTACACGCACGTCATTGGCACCATGACGATTTTTTTTTTTTTGTATTAAAGATTTACACTTTAAGCACACATTTCGCAAAAAAGCTCATGATCATTTATGTTCTTCATGTAAATATTAATAAAGCAAAGCAAATGAATATACCTATGATATACAATAATAAAATACATGGTATTGAAAATTTATATTGAAATCATACAATGGTATATGCTCCTAATATTTGGTACATGATCAGTAAGCAAAAATTCATGAAATTACAAAATGTTGAAAACACTTCAATAAAACTTATTATGAAATAAAGGAGGAATCCAATACCTCCTTAGCTATACTTTCCTTCAAGAATCCACGAATGTACCTTCAGTAAACCACTTATACCAAATATTATTTATATATATGTAAAAGCTCTTCACATTACAAATAGAAATAGCAATCTATCTAGTAATGTTTTTGTTTTCGAAGAAAACCAAGCTATTACCCACATCTAGATGCGCCCCCAAAAATTAACCAAGGTATAAATTTTTTCTTGTAAAAATAAGTAGTAATTATGTAGAGTCTACTCTACATATTACAATTAGCAATAGCAATCTAAAATAATATGTCTATCGTCGAAGAAAACAATAGTATTACATCTAGATGCCCCCAATAAACAAAAACCGAGCTATAACATTTTTCTTGTGAAAAAATTAGTAATTATGTATAGATTGCTCTACATATTAAAAATATGCAATAGCAATCTACTAGATAATAATTTTGTTTTCGAAAAAAAAACAGAGAGTATTATTAGAAATATACCTAGCTAATAAATTTTCTTTGTAAAAATAGTTAGTAATTATATAGTAGCTATTAAATATTTTTGTCTACAAAAAAATTATGTATAAAAAAATAGAAATGAAATAAAAATCATTAATAGTAAACAAAGAAAGCAGTATATACAATATTACTAGTTTTAATAATTGAAAATTATAGATAATTGCATGAAAGTTATTAATTGTTTTTTACCTTTCAATTTTTTGAATATTAAATCATTAAAGGGTTAAAATATATTGCAAAAATATTTCTTCTCTTGAAACAAATGTAAAAGAAAGTTAATAAGCATATTAAAATTCTACACCAGTAAAACGTGTTACAACTACAATATAATTGAAAACTTTGAAGATTTGAACATTCCCTGATTACTTTTTAAATTAAAATCAAAATTTTCAATGCGAGTTATTTAATATAACTATAGTTACAAATATAGTTACAAATTTAATATAAAAAAATGCCAATCACTGGATTGGCAATCAAGTTAGATATTCTAAATTCTCATTCTTGTACAACAATAGTAAATAACAAATAATAATGAAATATGTCTATATTTTAAGTAACTCATAATGACTATCTTACTTCGATATGACATGCACGTTTCTTGTTTATGAATCTCGGCATATATTAAGTACATAATTTGCTTAATTAATCTGCTGCACAGTGCAATCGTTTCTAATTTTAATAATCGGCATAACAAGTATCTACAGTTAATTTAGTTTAAGAAATAATTACCGAAGATTCATAATTTTTATATTACATTGAACTTGTGAGTTGTATTTGCTCACCGATGCAAATGATTGATCGCCGAACGGGGCCGGCCGTGGTCCCGTGGTAAGAACGTGGGCTAGCAAATCCTAGTCCCGGGTTCGAATCCAACCTCGGTCGGTTCGGTATCAAAGCAGCTTGATACCAAATTTTCACTTGAAATCATAGATTCCAAATATGTTTTCAAGTGAAAATGGCCTTTCGTGGGCATAGCTGTAGCGGCAACATGCCACTTGGAAGTAAAGAGGTACTAAGATTGTATCGCTTTGAAATACAAAAAGGAAGTCGATTTGTATCCCTATACAACAGAAAAATGTAAAGGCTCTGACATCGTGCAACCATGATTGAGTGCATTTTCAACTCAACCCACGGACCTGCCTTGGAAGAAGTATTAGTAAAGAAAAATGTAATAAACAGTAAAAATATGTAAAGAAAAAGTAAAATATATGTAGTATGTAAGATAAAAAGAAAAAATAAAAAAATTAAAAAAAAAAAAAAAACACCTTGATGTGCAAACAAATGTGTGTTTCTGTGATTCACCTTGTTTTTAAGACTGGAAAGTACTCCACTGTCATAGATTGTTTACTATTCGCTTTTGTATGCGCGATTTCGCAAATGTCAGAATGAGTTGTGAATTTGTATTTTGTAAAAACAGTATCATAAAAGTAAATAAACCAAGTAATAAACCTTCTTATTTTTAATAAATGAACTAATGACTTAAGAATGCGTGAGGAATAATAAATGTCGTAAATCATTTGAACGTATACTTATGGTATCAACAAAATGAATTGGCCGAGTATTTTTTTATTTTGAAACATTTATATAATTTAAATACCTATAAGTACTTAAGGGTTCTATGAGCTGCTTAATTTACTCAACTAGCTACGTCAGTATTTATAGATAATAATCCAAACAGTTGTCCTAGGTCTATGTGATGCATTTTATCACAAATTCTGTGAAAGTGATTAAATTTTATTGATACAGAAATGTCATTCAATAGATTTTTTTATATTTTCAAATAAAAAGTGATGTCACTGCAGCTTGATACCAGACTGTCCGATGTGGGCATCTAGCCAGTAATCTCTGAATTAAATTCCATTGAAAAATTTACGACTTTTTAAATATTATACTTTTCTTTGAAAATTTGATTTTTTTTGAAAATGTGGGCATCTAACTTGGGACCTCTAAATTAAATTCCATTTGAAAATTTACAACTTTTTAAATATTATGATTTTTTTGAAAATTTGATTTTTTTTTTTAAAATTTGAAAATTTTGATATTTTTTAAAAACATTGAAATTGTTTACTTTTTTTTTTTTGAAAATTTTGTAATTTCTTGAAAGTTTTTGATTCCCATTCAAGTCGGTTGATTCATATTGTCGAAAATATTGAGGACATTTGCTTGAACTATATAAGTTTATTTTAAACATTATAAAATTGATACGGAACCCATACAGGAATGGAAATGAAATTTGTACCTACATTTTATTAAAATCTCTATAAAATATCTAACAATTTCTAATGATTATTTTTGATCTTTTGGCATTGGCATACGAAAAAAAAGATCTTCGAAACCGCTAGAACTGCTTCCAATGACTTTAATAAATTTTCCATTCCATCAATAGAAGTAGAATGTTTTTTAAATTATTCAAATCGGTTCTCTGTCCTCTCAAAAACTGTTATGCCCTTTTTTTGCACTTTTTGCCCAGTATCTTCAAACTGAACCTGCCGTTTTAAAAGCTTATCAGCACGTCTCTCCATCAATTGAATGTTTTTTGAATCATTTTAATCGGACGCTCCGTTCTCTCAAAATTTTTTTTGCCATTTTTGCACTTTTTGTTCTGTAAAAGGCGGGACCTGCCTTTGCCAAATACTAATCAGCACGCCTCTCTATAAATCGAATGTTTTTTGAATCATTCTAATCGGTTGATCCAAGCTTTCAAAATCATCGACGAAAATTATGTATCAACACATACTCACGTATACACATAACACATATTTTTTTTCTGAAGTAAGCCAAAATGTTCAGAAACTTGTGAAGCGTAGAAATAATAAAAAAAAATTGTTTGCTTTTTTGCAATTACTATAACTTACCCTAAGGGAAGTTAATAAAATATAAAAAGCCTTAGAATTTTTATTACGCATACAATAATACGAAATCAAATAGTTAGTACTATTTTTTTGCTCTGTAAAAGGCGGGACCTGCCTTTGCCAATAATAATATAAATACTAATTAGCACGCCTCTCTATAAATCGAATGTTTTTTGAATCATTCTAATCGGTTGATCACATAGTTTTTTCTGAAGTATGCCAAAATGTTCAGAAACTTTTGAACCGTAAAAATATTCAACTTTTTTTCGCTTTTTCGCAATTACTAAAACTTACCCTAAGGGAAGTTAATAAAATATAAAAAGCCTTAAAATTTTTATTAGGCATACAATAATACGAAATCAAATAGTTAGTACTATTTTTTATTCACAATAATTAATAAATAAATAAAATAATTTTAGATCGTATAATAAAGCTTTTAAGAGACAATTATTTAAATATATGCAAGCTATGTGCGTCATGTGTCATTTATCCTTTCCATTAAAACGCGGGATTTGTTTACTTATGGAAAATTATGATTATGTATATCAATTACGTACGCACCGCGACAATTAGCATAAGACCTTAAGTAAAAGTTGGAAATTCACACCGGTGCAACGAACGTTCCGAGCGAGACGTACGGACGACAATCGACCGCAGTTTAACCATATGATGATGAAGGCTACTCGAGGCATATTGCGAATTCTGCATTCGGGTCGCGCGCGTCCCGTCTTCCGCCGATGGTCCTTTGCTGCTTGCCGCAATATCGGCACGATTTGTTGCTGCGTACGTAGTGTGCCTATGCCGCGAACCGCCGATCCAATCGCCGGACCTACATAAAAGGGATACTCGAAAACGCATTACGGACATCCGTATTGTTCGATACGCATAACTGCATGAACTGACAACGCAAACTTACATACATTCCAAGATTTCAAATGTTGGATTGAAAAATTTTGCTTTGGAAAAAAAAAAATTTGACGCAGGGTAGGATAAGACGCTGACGCTGTTCGGACGTCTTTTCGTTTTTTTTATATTGGCCATGAAGGTGACAAAACTTCAGGGCATTAAGCTTTACACGGAATGGTTGCTACCCCTGGTAGAGAAGGTAGCGGAATGTTTTACTTGAATTAGTTGTTCACTTCTAAAAGTAAAGTCCGCTTACCAACATGTAAATAACCAATAAAAATAAATATATCTTCTTTCATTATAACTTAGTAACAAATCGGAGATTGAGTAAAAAAAGTTAAAAAAAAATCCAATTGGCGGTCAAAAATGATTATTAGATATATGCGCATCAACTAATCAACAATTTTATAGAGATTTTACTGGTAAGTACAGATTTTGTTTACATTTCTATGGATTCCGTACGAATTTCCTCGTCTTTTCGTTTTTTTATATTGGCCATGAAGGTGACAAAACTTCAGGGCATTAAGAAGCTTTACACGGAATGGTTGCTACCCCTGGTAGAGGGGGTAGCGGAGTGTTTTAATTGAATTAGTACAGTCCACTTTAATACAGTCCACAGCTACAAGGGTTAAATTATAACCCAACAACCTGAATTATCGAAGGAGAGTTTTAATAAATTCTATAACTACGTAACATAAAAACGTACAAGGCACAATGGCCCATTATGGCTTGTAGTAAGGTAACCATTTTTTTGCATAAAATCCGGAACGTATTAGAATATGTTTGAAAGCGGGGCGGGGAGGGGGTTGAGCTAAAAACGTATATGCACATTTTTTGGGTTCAAATTTTCTAGTTTCAATACATTTAAAATTATATTAGCAATTAAAACATTTTTAAAAATCCGGAACAAAACACCTAAAACCGGGACAAATATTGCTTTTAGAAAAAGCAAGGCGGAAAATCGGGACTGTCCCGGCCAATCCGATACGTATGGTCACCTTACTTGTAGTACTTATGCTGTTAAAATCAAACCAAATCTTAATTTATAAAACAATAATAATTTCTATCTGGTCATACGGAATAGAGCTTTGGGATGCTCTAACAAATCTAATGCGGCATTGATACAGCGGACTCAAACAAAACTACTTAGAATGATAATCGTTGCACCATGATTCGTGAGCAATAAAACTACATGATAATCTGAAGGTGCTATATATTAACGACTTTATATAAAGAAGATCGACTAATCATCATCAACAATTAGAAAATAACTCTAATTCACTCGTTGCTACGTTGCTCCATGTACCAGAATCGAAAAGACTAAAAAAAATGACCAATTAACTTGATCTAGTAAAACTGCATCAAATAGTACATACCCACTGGGGTAATTACGATATATAATTATATCTCATTAATGACAATTAAAATAGTGACTCCTACATAATGTCATCAAAGGTAAAATAAAAAAAAATGGAAAGATTGGAAAGAAGAAGAATGCAGATGATTGATAATTTACGCGAGAAGAGGAAATACAGGGAACTGAAAACAAAGGACATGACCAGAAAACATGGAAGCAGAAGTTTGTAAAGAAAAATTCATAAAAGTAAATAATGGTAATAAAATGGTGATGAAAATAGTAATCAAAGGAGGGAAAGAAAATCATTCACTTGTGGTGCTCTCACACATCTCATTTTACTATTATCTTATCCCGGGTAAAGGTCTTTTTTACCCCAACCACGTGTAAGCAATTCTAGAGGTTATATAAAGAAGAAGTAGAATATAACTTGAAAATAACTATAAATATTATAAAACAATTGAATAACGTATACTAATTATATTTAGGTATTATAAACAAAGCGCTAAGATCATAAAACTTACAACACGATGAGTGGCCGCTTATCTTCCAATTGCCCTCTACTGGTTACACATCATTTGCCCTCTACTGTATAATAATATCGTTAAAGAATACCATACTTGACTTATTTTTTAAATAATGGTATTGTATTATTTTTATCTTGATTAGTATACTTTATTTAGTCTTTATATGTATGTGTCAAATATAACATTATTCTGTTGATAAATTAATCCATAATATACATTTTAAAAGCATTTACCTTAAACCAAAATTTCACAAACGGTAAATTTCAAACATATCCTTCAGTATTGTATTGATGTCTATATCTCCTTTATTCAACACTAACCTAAAGTTCGTTTTTCTATGCTACTCGAACAATCATTAATTTTTTTCCTAAAAAATAAATAAAATGACAACGAAAAGGTACAAAACAAAATTATCTTAAACGGTTCCGCTCTTTACCTAAAATAGGCAGAAACACAAACATTGTTAGAAATATTTATCTCGCCATTATTTATTGGTAGCGCGGCGAACAAGAAAAAAAAAGAACAGTGCACACACAAAAGGTGCGTGAAAATCAATCCTTAGTCGAAACGGTAGTGCGAGAGTGTAGATATTATGAATTCTGTCCGGCTGTGACAACAACAATCAGCTCGATGATCATGATTTATTTGCAATGGGTGGTTTGCTTTGCTCGTAGTGCGACACCGAACCGACATGCCGAAGAACCTTTGGCTTGCATCGCTGTTGGGCTGCAAATTCGCCGGCGGACCACCGCGGTAAGAAATATGCGAAGCATTGTCGTTGCCGCTCTTCTCTGCGCCACCATCGCTTTCCTCCTGCTAGGTAAAACGCGCATTGTGTCGCACTCGAAGGATCTTGCCCCTAGGACGCAAGCTCCCGTGGCGATGCGCGTCCTTCGATCGCCGGTCGGCGTTTCTTAAGACAGCAATAGAGCAAAAGCTTCTTCAGTAAAAAAAACGCAAGTTCTAGATGTATCCTGAAACACGACGTTTTGTGTTCGCATATTCATGGAAATGCACGATATTTAATTATTCAAATCGGCATTGCTGAGTTCACACCTTAATAAAAGTTGTTGAAAGGGTAAGTTATAGCAGTCGCAAAAAAACGAAAATGAAAATTTTTATATATCTTTACGTTTCAAAACTTTCTGAACATTTAGACATATCTTGAAAACAAATTTATGTGTGTGTGTATGTATATGCGTGTATGTATGTGAGGATACAATTTTTCATCAACAATTTAGAGAATTATCGATAAAAGTTATTACAGATCAATCGATTTAAACGATTCAACAACATTTGATTACTATTGATGAGGAGACGTGCTGATTAGTTTTTCACCAAGACAAGTCCAGTCGTTTCGAGGATACGGGGTAAAAAGTGCCAAAAACAGCAATTAAGGTTTTGAGAGAACGGAGCGTACTATTCAATAATTCAAAAATCATTTTACTTGTATTGGAAAAATAAAGAACTAATTACATTTTTCTAGAGGTTCTAGCGGTTTCGGAGATCGAGTAAAAAAGTAAAAAAAAATGCAATTTGGCAAATGCAAATTTACAAATATTTTATAAAGATACTAATGATAAGTACACCGTTTGTTTACATTTCTATGGGTTCCGTACCAATGTTTATTCGACGCTTTTTTAAATTTCAAAATTCTCAAAAATCTAATGTTTTCGTTTTTAAAAAATATAATTTTCGGTACAGAAAGTTGCAGCAATTTGCTTTAAGACACGATGCCATGCACCACTAGTTTGTTATATTTTGAGTAAATGGAAAATGTTTAGTTTTTAAGTTTCACACTAAAAACGATCATTTGAAAAGAAATAAAATTTTTAGACATTTATGTCTATCCGTTAAAATAATATTTACTACAATTTCACTAGAATAACGGTGAAATTGATATTCTTCTAAAATTTGCTTCAAAAACCTTTCTCTCATAAACCATATCTTCAAAATCGACGGATCAATATGTTTGATAAGACACATTTATATTTTTATTGTCTGTGTTCCCATAAAACTGTGAATGAATAGCACAAAATAAGACGTATCCAAGCCTGTGGTATTGATTTTAACGATTCCGCTCTTCATAAGGACAATCAAATTGAAAAAAAAGGAACAATAAAGTTCTTTGCCCATCCCTTTATTGTTTGGAGAAGCGAGACGTTGTTTACGTGTCGATGTGAAAACAACGGGGAGAAAAAACAAATTCCGAAATCATTGCCGTTGATCCGCCGACAATCGGAGCTGTCATCTCGAACGATCATATTATAAAAGAAAGAAATACTTTCATCTTGATTTTAGCTGCAGATTAGGAAATTTTTACGTCTGCGTTCATATTGAATTGCCTTTCACCGCTGGCGAGCATCCCTCCGTGCGAGAGGGCACGACACCGCCAGACAATAATTCAGCAATTAATAGGACAAGCAAGTTTGCAGACAGATTTAACACTACAGATAGGACGATGGCGGCTAATGACGACAATAGGTTATGTACTGTGTGCAACACCTGGACGCAATGACTTTTATTTGTGAAATGCACTAATTGAGAGATTGTATTAGGAGAAAGGTCGTCAATAAAATTCAACCATTTGAGCCCTTACTCTGCATAATATAATATAA
Organism: Ctenocephalides felis; assembly: GCF_003426905.1. NCBI lineage: Eukaryota > Metazoa > Arthropoda > Insecta > Siphonaptera > Pulicidae > Ctenocephalides > Ctenocephalides felis. Next base: position 176,445,744 of record NW_020538040.1, on the reverse strand, counting down.
TGTGTATAAAATCAAAAAAATGAAGATTACGTGACTAAAATAGTAACTAGATTAGCACTAACATTATCACTAAGAAATAAACTAGTGGTGTATGGCATCGTGCCTTAAGGCATATTGTAGGAAATTCACGTATCGTGAGAAAATATTTGACAAATATTAAATGTTTTCAATCGATTATTATAAATACTGTATATTTTATCATTCTTATTTTGAAGACAAAATTTAAGGGTTATGGAATTGATTATTTGATTTTTTAATATGAGCTTAAATGTGAAGGTAAAGTTTAACACTTTTTTCCAAATTACAAAGAAACGGCTTGGCAGATCGTCGCACAAAACTGACAAACGATAGTCCTCATTCAGATACATCAAATGGCTTTTGAATTTCTGAATTCGATTCTGGCGTTTTCGAGAAAACGTCGATCAAATGTCTAATTTTGACAGATGCCAAAAAAACGATACCAATTTTTGCAAACTTTGACCAATTTTTGAACGAGTTGTCGTAGGGCCGTAATATTTTAGTATGATCTGTAAGGCTATGGTATCTACCATCAAAAAAATCATAAAAATCGTCGAAAAAAAGTTTTTTAACACTTTATTACAAGAAAACGGCCCGGCCAATCTCTACCAAAAACTAATCAGGTCGATTCCCAAATAATATCTTTCGAACGGTTTTTGAATTTTCAAAATCGATTCAGAATTGTGGGCTAAAACGTGGACGAAAAAATTTCACTTTTCTGCTATTTATGAAGAAACGGCTTGGCCGATCGTCGCGCAAAACTGACAAACGCTAGTCCTCATCGAGACTAGAATGGCTTTTAAATTTTTGAAATAGGTCAAACCCTTTTTGAGAAAACTTCGATTTACGGCAAAAAAATTGTTCACACACACGCACAAACACGCACACACACATACTTTTTCCAAATTTGGTCTCATTCGATTCAGAATGGCTTGAAACGTCGAGAAAACATAAAATTAGCGAATCGGATTTTTTTATGAAAACAAATTTCTCCTTCGGAAAGTTAACTAGTAGGCTAATTCTCGGATAAAATAGGAATGTTATATAATATAATGTTATGAAATCTATGTTTTGCTGTTCGATTAACCGTTTCACACATAAAACCTAACCTCCAATTGTCTCTAACGTCAGAAATTTAATTTTGGTTAGACTTGACGTATGTTTGATCAAAGTGACATCGGAATGTTGCACTTATGATAAAATTGTTATTCAAAACTTGTGCCATTTGCAGGTTATGTTTTATGTGTAAAACACTCGATCTAACAGCAATGCCAATTCAGATATGTCGGTTGCATAGATTTGCCATAACATTTCTATTTTATCGCAGAATTGATCCCATAATATAGCATGTAAATGCTCTCGACACACACTGTACTATTTTTATAATTTATCGAAGAATGTACGATTTACCGACGAATAACATGCTAGATATAAATTAAAGTTAAAAAATCAGACATAAATATAAATAATTAGTTTCGATTATATATCGAGATATTTTGATACATAATACGGTTGTTGGCAAAACGCGCAATGAGTCAGACGCCTATAGAGCTCATTACTCAAAGCAAACAAATAGTCATCATCATTGTGAATTGATTTCGCGAGAAATTCAGCTAAATACAGTGATTGAACTATATTGAATTGATTAGAGAAATTGAGATATTCAGTGACGACATTGATTTATAATATCTAGTATTTTTCCGGTTCGACTGCCAACATTTGCATCATTGTTTGATAAATGAGCTTCGACGAAAAATCTAATACGAGTATTAATCTAATAGTGTGTTTTATCAATTTGCACATTTGCTTGTCGTCATAAACATATATTTGTAAAGAAAATTTTACACAGCTTTAATTTTATACAAAAATATTGATGTGATTTTTATAATTAACTAGGTGTAAGTGGCATTTTGTTTCAAGAAAAGTTGCATGAACTTCTCTGCATGTGCAAATAATCAACTTAATCAGTAAGAAATCAATATATTATTTTATGGGTGATTTATAAGTATATGGTGTTATTGTAGATAAGACCTTATTGCAGGTTATACAAAAATTTGAGATCAAACGATTCAGAATAACTTCAATCGTCGAGAGAACCTAAAATGAGCAAAATTGTACAAGATAAAATAATATTTTGCAATAGATTTTAAAACAAATTTATGTTCAATAATATTTTGGTGTTTACCACACGATCTTATTTTATATTCCGACTGCAGACGAATTTCACTTGAAATCCGTCTTCGAGAAACAGAAATCTTCAATTAACATAAGCGAAACATTTGTCATAGACACGATATTAGATAGACAAACAAAACAAACTAAAAATCAGGCCAGATCAAACACGCACATCGGTGAAAAGAATAGTCAGAGGCTGCACACACGTGGAATAATACCTACTCTGTAGATTTCCTGTTGAACTAATATAAATAGACTATTTTCTTATTTTTAATAAGATATCGTACGTAACATTTTCAAACAGACTTTTCCCAACTAATTAAATGTAATTATAGATAATGCACTTGTGCAGAAGAAATTGCTAGAGTTTGTCGTCAGAGAGGAATAGATTCATTGTTACATTTATTTGACGTCATATAAAATAATGATTAATTAAAACAATGATCGGTATTAATAAGAGAAAATAAAACTTAAAAGTTTATTATGTTGCATAATATAACGTTTGATAAAAATAGTAATAAAAATTGGATTATTTGTAGTTTTCGATTTGAGTAATTTATACATCAAAAATATAAATCAAATTTGTGTGCCTGTTTGTAATATTGAAATAGTCGTTAATAATACATGCATATGAATCTGAATAGGGCACCAAATACCAAATTAACATTTCTTTAATTTTTTTTAAATTTGTATCGCACGGTTGAGTTCATTGCGTTTATTTATTGTTCTATTGTTATAAATAGTTAAATAAGCATCTTCGCAGATCTGTATTTTGTATAAATTTTCCTCAAATGTAATGTAAAAATTATTAATGGGTTCTGTATGTATAGTTTCACATTGCCTGAGATTTTTTGAATTATTTTTATGTTGCTGTAGTCGTTTCATTAAATTCTGACTCGTTCCTTCTATATAAATTGAATTGCAATCTAGGCAAGTAATTTGATAGGCCAGATATTACTGAACAGACAGTTTGTACCTGCGTTTTGTAGGAATAAGAACATCTGGCGTGTCGACCCGGTGCCAAAGCTCCGGGTCGACGAGCTGCATGTTCGAGCAATCTAAGAAACAAGGATAATTTTATAGTAGTGATATTGACGCTTGCGTTTGGATACTTCATAACAAAATAACAATGCTCTGAAACTTATGACCAAACGTTAGATCCATAATCTAATATAATCATCTGAAATCACTACCGCTTGATGCCAATCTGGAAGGCGGATATCGAATCCGAAACAAGATGCAAACCTAAGGGGTTACCACAGAAGCATATTCAGCGTTAATAATTTTTTATATTAAAAGTAGAGTCTTGTAAGAAATAATTTTGTTTAAAATACATTGTAGTACTTATTAAAAGACGTTTTTGACTTTTTGTTCTAGTAAAAATAGTGTTAGTTTGTTGTGCTAAAGTTGTTAGGTTTTTTCGTCTTTGACTTTGTGTCAAAGTTTTTTTTTTAATTTTTTGGATTTATTGTTAGGAAAGAAATATATAAAAATGTATCATAATTATTTATAGTTTATTTTATTTAGTTATTAATATTGATGGTTGTGTTTTTTCTAAAAGAGCACGGATATTACATTTATGAAATGTACACCCATTACTCATGGTAAAAACATACCAAATATCTTTAAAAACGTGAGAAAGGTTACAAATGTCATTGTTGTATTAACTCAAGAAAAAATCGTTCACCAAATATGGTATGTAAAAAAATCAATAAAGCTAAAATAAATTGCAATTAAAATTAAAATGTATATGCATATTTTTGTTCAGTTCCACGCGAATGAAGTCACAAGCTATAATATTACAAAGTTGGAAAATGTCTTTTTTGTTATATTACCATATAATTTGCAACTACCCTTAGTAGACATCTAGTGAATCTAAAGACAATATGTAAGATAAGTAACACATGATAAATAAATGGCAATAGTAGAAGTAGCCAGCGTTGCTTCTACTTCAAATACTAATTGTTTTTATTGAAATCCACACATATCGATGCTGAAGTGCTAAAAATATTTCACAAGTGTGAGTACATTCATTCATGTTATTTAAACTATGTCGTGTACATTATCGTTTAGAACAATTCGAGGTGGGCTAAAGAATTTACAGTATGACTCGTAGTCGTAGGCCATTCTCGTCTAGCACGTCACAAACATGACATCACGTCCATGGGCCGTGTCGTGTGACGTAGAATTCCATAATGATCGCTTGACTCAAACATCCTGTAAGATGCTGCCCTAAATTGATTATAAAATAGTTAACAGTTCCACGTACAAAAGTAGTTGGAAAGCCCTGAGCGAACTCGGACGGACGCAACCAGGCCACGGAACGAACCATTGCATCACAGAGCGTGTAGCGGAGCAATATCCTACGTCATGATGTCCATTCAAGATCTCACACATTGCCCGGCGCTTACCAGTTCACTCTCATAGCCGGCACGCATAACTTACTCACTTATAGAGATGGGAAAAAAATCGACATTGTCGAATAGACATAGAATCAAAAATTATGAAAACTGGTGATGCAAGGCATTGCTGGAACATCCCATACCTACTGCAATTTAACATTTTTTTTAAATTTTGAAAAAATATATTTTTTTGAGAATTTTGGAATTACAAAAAAAATTTTTTTGCAATTTACTGAAAAAATTTAAAAATTCATAACTCGCTCATGCTTATAGAGATGGGAAAAAAATTCAACATTGTCGAATAGACACTCAAAAATTTTGAAAACTGATGATGCATGGCATCGTTCCTCAAAGCAAATTGCTGGAACTTCCTACTGTAATTTAAAATTTTTAAAAGCTATAAATTTTTTTTTAATTTTTGAAAAAAAATAGATTTTTTTGGAAGATTTCAAATTTATTGAAAAAAAATGATATTTTTGCAATTTACTGAAAAAATTCAAAAATTTATAGCTAACTCCCTGTTATAGAGATGAGGAAAAAAATTCGGCATTGTCTTTGAATAGACACCCGAAAATTTTTAAAACTGGTGATGCATGGTATCGTTCCATAAGGCAAATTGCTGAAACTTTTCGTACCTACTGCAATTTAAATTTTTTAAAACTTTTTAAATTTTATAATAAAGATAGATTTTTTAGAGAATTTTGAAATGTTTGTAAAAATTTGATTTTTTTTGCAATTTAACAAAAAAAAATTAAAAATTCATAATTCACTCTTGTAGAGATAGGGAAAAAAATTCGACATTGTCGAATAGACACTCAAAAATTTAAAAAAAACTGGTGATGAATGGCATCGTGCCTCAAGGCAAAATGCTGGAACTTTTCGTACTGTAATTTAAAATTTTTGAAAGCTTCAGTGTAATATTTTTTTAAAAATTTTGAAAAAAATACATTTTTTAGAGAATTTTAAAATATTTCAAAAAATTTGACATTTTTGTAAAATTTAATTTTTTATTGAAAATCACAAAGAATTTTGTCTGACATGACTTATGTAAATGTTTAGCGTTAGGCACATATGACAGACATGGCGATTAACGTGTTAGTTGCTAAATAGAAGAATTAAAAGCGATTTGGAAAAATGTATAAAATATTTACTACTTTGAATTTTAAGGTGATTTTATAATTCAATCAGCTATATGTTGCAGGAATTAATGAGTGAATAAAAAAGTCGATTAATTACCGAATAAAAATTTGAAATACCAGCGTGTGTTGGGCACGCTTATGCTTGTTGCTTCCGGCGCGACGCGTTGCCGGTCGCATTACATTATATTGCCCAGTCGGGCCCCGCAACACATAGGGGAAAAACGGACAAAATGGTATATATGATCAAAATGGTATATATGGAGAAAATGACACAGTGGACGTACTAAAAATTGGCTAGTTTTATTAAGGTTTCCGCGAATGCATAACATTAGCACGAAAGCCACAATAGCAATTATGTCAGATGTTGAGCGTCATTGTCGCAGTAATCATTTCAAACGTGTATCGCAGTAATCATGTTTTTTAGGGACTTGTTTCTTGTTATTTATTAGCATATTAAAGTTAATGAACTTATGCCAGTACTAGTGATTTTGCTCAATCTTATTTCAATAATCAAGTGTTAAATTAAAATTGATAAAATTTTGATTAATTATTTATTTTTCTTCACTTTCGGACAAAATGTAATGTAGTACTATTGCCAAGAAAAAAATTCAAACCTGTCAAAGATGATTGACTTAACTTCTACTTCAGGAATGCAATTTTTTTTTTAAATAGAGCTAAAGATGCACCAGTAAAAAGAAGAGTCCTGCATTTATTGCAAAACCCTCTTTTTCCGTTCTGATCCTGGCCAAGATTGGTTATGATGTGTTTCTTGTACCCTTTGGCTACATGTGCTAATGTCCCAAAGAGAAAAAAAACGATTTATTTGTGAACTGCTTTCTTAAAAACTAGCAACTCAGTATGTCCTTAACCTAAATGATATTTTGTCCGCACTATAGAGACCTACTTGCTAAATGTCAAAGGTTACATTTTTTCTGAGAAAATATGATATCCACTTAATTGAAGTACTCATCTTACTGGTAGTCAATAAAACAAAGATGAATAAATACGATTGTAACTGGTTATAATACCATTAACACGTTGACTGCCACGCGTGTTTACAAGAAAATCCCCGTCAGGCCACCCGTGCCACTATAAGACGCGTGCTCTGCCTTGAACGTTGAACTTCTACTGGGGACGTCAATTGTAAACGCTTTGGTCGTTTACAAAATTGGTACAAAGAAAACTGTAAATATTAGACGATTCAGGGAACTGATTGCTGCAAAGTTACTAGGACTGAGTGAAGATTTAACACTGTCTTCTGTTCGACAAAATACGCATTGCATCGCCTTTCGCAGAAATAATTTGAGGAAAAGCCTTAGACGCGCATGCAAGCGGTGTAACGCAAATAAAAGAGAAGAACTGGACCGATCAAAGGCACAAGCAAATCTCAGAAAACCCACTACTTTTTGTCCAAGCTGCCCTGGTCAACCGCAACTTTGCAGTGAATGCTTCAATATTTTGCACTGTAAATAATTTTGTTAATAAACGATTTTAAAAAAAAAATCAACAGTATTATTATCTCCTGTAATATATTTATCTAAAAATGTTCGGAAATTCTTTGGAAGGAGTCACCCGACGTGGCCTGATGAAAACTCTTGCTGTCACCCGTATACGGGTGACGTGGCCTGATGAGAACTTTTGCTGTCACCCGAATACGGGTGACACGGCAGTTAACGTGTTAAAGGAGTATTCTAGTGCAGAAATTCAAAAAAATCGTATTTCTTTTGTTACATATTTTCAAACTACTTGAGAATATGTGTACGAGAGGATTTTTTAAAATTTAAATTATTTTCGAAGATACAGCAGTTTGACCATCATAGTCTACTCATGTTTTCTTCGTTTTGCTAAATTTTAAACGCATTTTTCTCAAAACCATCTTTTTCAATACGATGCCCACGATTTCCAGAGTTCTACTAAACCGATATACTTGAAATTTTTAGAGACTCTTTTTTATAAACTTCTCTCTAGTGTATAGTAAACACATTCCAAAATTTCAAGTTTATTATATTTAACGATTCAAGGAACTCAAAAAAGTGGTTGAAGAACGGTCTTTTTTGCAAACAGTGGTTATTTTGTCAAAAAAAAAATTAATTTGTGCATAGCATATAACATAGCAACAACATTCTAAATTAGTAATGTTTTTAGTTGAAACAAAACCTTGGGACTTGTTATAACATACAAGAATTATATAAACAGATTCAATTGAAAAAGATTATAATGGTGCATGTAAATAGTGTTACAAAAGACACTATATTTTTTATTAGTATTATGATATTAATTATCGTTCACGTTCATAAAAATTTGGATTACAAGACATATTATATATTTTATTTGTATTAGTCAAGTCATTTTTTTAAATGAGTAAATGAATAAATTATCAAAGGTATTACTGTCGTTTTTAATTTGGATTACTAGGAGCGCTGCAATCGTGAGCGTGATTACCCGCCACTTCAGCAACTGCTAATTTTTAAAATTAATACCATTTTTTTGATTTTACTCTTTTTTGTACTCCCGTAACATTGATAAACAAATTATAGAAAAAATGATAGTAAGAAAATTGGTTTGCTCTTTTTTGAAATGCCTCTTTTCTAAACCTCCTTAAATAAATAAATATCATTAAAATTAAAACACACTATGCCATTTCACCCGTACTTCCCGTATGTGTTATGCGTGTGCATTGCGCGAACGTCGAACGCGCTACGCTCACTTATTATGTGTGAATCACCGCACATCGCGCACACAATGCCGATTCCGCGGAGCGCGAATCTACACGGTCAAGGTTACATACTTACATCCCATGATGACGATACGTCGCGCATGAAATGATATCGGAGAAATCAGCTCGGTCACTGTTTGATGACGATGATATCATACGAAAGGATTTTCATTTGATACATATTTATTGATGTATCATTAGGTAATAATGATATTGATAGATTTGATCTTGTTGTTATTGACCTCTGCCTAATAGATTTTAAGTTAAGTGCTTTCTTTATTAACTAGCACAAAGAGGAATTTATGGTTACCCAGTATAGGTTTTCTTGGCATAAGGGAGTTACTTATGTTATGTGCCGACACCCTTATCTATTTAGCGTCACATTTATGCCTCTATGTGCATATTATCACATTTATTACTCTATGGAGTCCACATCTCTCGAGTTCCACTCCTCATTCTATGGACTCTATATTTCCGGCTGGACACAGGACCTCTATGTCTATCACGAGGGCTCACTCTCTCTCTGGACGTCAAAAGGGACACTTAACCTAATAATTATCTTTAATGAAGTACATATCTGTATTCTGTAATAAATCTATAAAACTTTTGTTGTGTTTTTAAAATACCAAAATTATCAACATCGCTGAAGGCAAATCATAACACTTATAACAAGAGTAACTAGTAAAGTCCATTAATCATGTGAGCAATTTTTAAGGATTTTTGGATTCTTTTCCCAACTCCTTGGTGATACGTGGTTATATTTAAATTAACTTCCCTCCCCCCACACAACATCATGTGTATTTTTAGCGCCTGCAAGAAATCCTATTTTTTTTTTGAAAAATTTTTGTTTTTTTTTTAAATCGAGGTAAAAAATAAATGCACTTGACATCTTACTAGAATCCCCCCCTCCTTTAAGTGATATTCTGTCGTTTTTTTATTTTTTTTTTAAATCGAGGTAAAAAATAAATGCACTTGACATCTTACTAGAATTCCCCCCTCCTTTAAGTGATATTCTGTCGTTTTTTTATTTATTTTTTTTAAATCGAGGTAAAAAATAAATGCACTTGACATCTTATTAGAATCCCCCCCCCCTCCTCTACGTAATATTTTGTCAACACCTTGAAAATATTTTTTCTGTAATTTTAGTGAAACTGTGCATGACCATAGGGTTCCTGGTCTTGATGATCGTACTAAAATATCAGAAGCCTACAACTGGTGGTTTTATTATTAAAATTAATTGAAGTTTGGATTAACCGGCCGCGTTTTTAGATGCGTGTTCGTGTGTTAATAATTTGTAGTTTTTAAATCAGTTGTCGAAAATAACTAACATGTTACAAAAATTAGTCCCAATTAGATAATCTGCAATAGTATTTGACATTATAGGCGGTACAGCAACTCGGTGAACCTATAAATCAGTCATTAATCAATATATTGAATTTTTTTGACTATTCACTTACATCTTTTTATATGACTTGTGTTATAAGGAAGTCATATATATTTCAATTCGCGTGCGTAATTGTCATTTGTTCATTGCTCCCAATATAAATCTATATAGCTACGTAATGTTTGAAATGGCTAACTGATAAGTTCTTGAGAATTTAATCGATTGAATGACGCACAATTTTAGGTTAGATGTGATGCATCTTTACTGCGAAATGCATTCGGACGACATACTTTGCAAAAGCAATCAGAAGTACCGTATATGTAGATCGATTTTCACTGATTTATCGTAGAATAATTGACGAATCGTAGCCGGCACGTAGCCACATCTAGAACGGCGCCGGGGATGACGATACCAGTTGAACTAAATAGACTAAAAGTCTATAATGAGAATGGAAGCTGATAGAATCATCATTTTATTTTAAAGGAAATCTGATATATATATATATATATATATATATATATATATATATATATAGTTAAAAAAAAGAAAATATACTAGCACTAAAAATATGACATGGGATTCTAAATATATTACCTGACATGGATAAAATAGTCATATTTATATATATTTTCTGATTAATAATATTGTCAAATCACATCATAAGTGAAAATTACTTAGCTAATAGACTTGTTAATATAGCATAATTATCAAAATATACAAACATAAACGCCATGAATAAATATATTCATTAGCACGGTCAAGAGCTCGTGTTAATCTTATTGTTAGAGCGCGCGATACTCGTTACGTATTTCTGAATAAAATAGCATATATGAATAATCAATACTTTACACCTGTGATTTGTAATATATTATGTAAAATAGTGCATATTTCAATTTGCAACTGGTGCATCTTGAAATTGTATTAGAAGATCTAGATGACTTGTTATCAATTATAGTCGTTTGATTGAGGGGCTAATTCTCAGATAAAATAGAATTGTTATGAAAATGCTATGTTATTGGTCTATTTTCGTATTAGGTAGTCACGACTTATCAAAATCAATATATTCGCTGTGCGATCAAATAAGTACACATAAAACCTAACTTCACGTATGTGTTATCAAAGAGACATCAAAAAGATGCACTTATGATAAAATTGTTATTTGACATTCGTGCATTTTTAGGTTAGGTTTGGTAAGTAAAACAGTTTATTACTACCAACTCATATGAAGATGGACCCGTAACATAGCATTGTCTTAACATTTATATTTTATTACAGAATTTGTCCCTGAATTTCACTTCAGCCAACATAATATGATTGCTTTGTTGCTTATTATCCTGCATCACAAATTTAAAAAAAAATAATTTTTTAATTGAAAAATTAACCCTTTCACTACAAGAGTGTTTTTCACGGGAGTTACTATACACTACGAGCCAGCAGGAACTCAAGTACATTTTACACAATATATTTATAAGATTCCTACTTTATTCGAGAATTGGACCCTGAATTTCACACCAACCAGCATGAAATGATTGTTTTGTTGCTCATTATTATACATCACAAAATTTTCATCATTTTATTCGAAGATTAACTCTTTGTCTACAAGCGTGTTTTCCACAGTAGTTACTCTAAACTACGAGCCAGCAGCAGCCCAAGAACTTTTTGCATAATATATTTTAAAATTTTGCCTTCATTTGCAATGAAAATATAATTTAAAATTGAAAATTACACTTCAAAAGAACTAAAAATTGTAATAGCAAGTCATACTTATTAATAAATAGACGACAATCGTACACACAGGTCGTCAAGCTGATTTTATTATCTAAATAAACGCCCTTGAGGCATGCGTAACATTTCAATTTTCTTAATTCTTTTCCAACTTATTAGGGTTTTTATGAGATAACGTAAAAATCTTAATTCTATAACGCAGTCAAGACAACCATTATCAATGCTCATGACATTTACTTTACTTTTTCAGTCTAAAATAACATTTTTATACATAGAAATGCAAACATTATAGACCGCTGTGACTTGAAAGTCGCATAATTCACAAATAACAAAGAAAAATATTTAAATAGAATTATTTATTTTTATTTGCATATATAGACTCAAAATTACTGTTGTTTTTGTTTTCCTTTTTTTTTTAATGTGAAACAAAAATTCGGCCAATAGAAGGTTGAAGATACTGTAAATTTCAGTAAATTAAAAATAGCGAAGTAAATAGTTTTTTTTACATTATATAACATATACAATTAAATATTCTGTTTTAATCATTCACTAATGGTGCGACTATTTTTAGGTATTATATAGTACTAATCGCTCATGATGGAATTACCGATCTGATTAAAAGATAATAATATATTATAAAAATCCACCTGAGTTACAACAATGACTAACAAATTTATCTCGCTCTAAGGCGGGTAATAATCGTTATTATAAAAGACCTCGTTAGTCATGATTGCAAAATTTCCGATGTGATTTTCAGAAACCTTTCAATTTCTCGCGAATACAAAAGATCATGTACCGATCGATAAACAATAGAAAACACACCAAATCGCAATTCAAAATTCGTAGAAGAAAATCAATTATAGATGCGGGCTATTTGTTGTTAGGATGTCGGAATATCCATTCAGAACTGAGTAGAGTTAGGAAAAAAAATGTTCACGATTTGCTTCCCACGGAGGTCCGGAAACTGTTGAAATTTCTCCGGCATAGTGGCGCTAGATTCGTCATAAAACAAACTCGCGGATCATGCTAACGTAGATCTACATAGGTCACGTGCGCGAATACTTACATAAATTCTTTAATAATGATTAACAACATTGGATGAAATCTGGTCGATGGTCCACCGGTGCCGCATTCCTCTCGCCCGATCTTGCACATTCATCATAAATCGAGAGGGTATTACGCATGCTCATTATTCCCATTAAAACCTTACTTAATGACGTAACATGACATTTCATCGGCTGCATCACGGATCCGATGAACATGAGATTGCTTATTGTGAAATCGTTCAAAACAAATTGTGTCCCGAATATTAAGAAGCAGTGACAGTATGGTTTTTGAAACACATTCGGTCATCGGAAGCTCAAAGTACAAAATTATAAGTAAACCACTTGCCATGAGCCACTAATATTTTATTATGGTAATTAAAGCGTTAATCGCCGTGTCAGTCATATGTGTCTGACGCTAAGATGTTCTACAGGATATATATGTCTAACCTAAACCATTTGGCAGAAGGAGAACAAAGCTTTAATATAGGGTTAGGGTAACTTCAGGCACTGCGGTCATAAATGGCAATCTAAAAACTCTTACATTATTCTTCTCTGAATCGAGTTGGAATTTAAGTCAGCTCACGGACCTGCAGGGCAGTATTAACCATTATTTTATAGGTCCATGTTAGTCATAAGTGTGATATAAAAAAAAGTATTTTTCCAGGAATTTGTCAAAAAAATTCTTTAATACATAAGGTTTTTTTGTTACATTTTTAACTAAATTACCAAATAAAGTTACTATGGCCCACGAGAAAATTTTTCTGGTATTATCGTAAGTAACGTACTAAGACTAGGGACTCTATCGCCTTTCAAAGTTTCATTAAAATCGTTAATAATAATTTTTTAACCAATTACGAGAAATGACCCGGCTGATCTTAACCAAAAACTAATCAGCACGATTCCCAACTGATCTAAATGTCTTTTGAACAATTTTGAACTTTTAAAATCAATTCAAGATTTTTGGCTAAAGCGTGAACCAATAATTTTGCACTATTATGCTAATTACAAAGAAACGGCTTGGCAAAATTGATAAACGCAAGTCCTCATCGAGTTGCATCAAATTGATTTTAATTTTTGAAATTGGTGCTGCCGCCATTTTTGAGAAAACTTCGACGAAAGTCAAAAATCGGCTTACCTATATACAATTTACATTCAGAATGACCTGAGACGTCGAGAAAACATAAAATTATCAAGTGGTAATTTCTAGCAAACTAGTGGTTCAAGGCATTGCTCCTTTAGGCAAATTGCTGAAACTTCCCGTACCGTAATTAATCCTTAGAGGTTTAAACATATTATTGAATATTCAGTAATCAATTCAAATTGATCAATGATTAATAATAACTATTTTAAATATTTTATTTTTTTTTTCTATATTATATTACGTGCAGATTATTATAAATATATAAATTGTATCATTCAAATTTTAATAATATAAGTTCTCATAAGTGTACAAACAAATTATTGTAGATATAATGCATATATATGTATAAACAAAAGCCGTATCTGGTTAGGAAGACTTGTTATGAGACCTTATCTCATTTTTCTAAGATTTGAGCAGAACAAAATGCAAACATTTAAATTGCAAAGTTATTTTTTTTGTTTCAAATATATAAGTGGTCTTTAAAATTTTTGAAAAACCTGTTTTTGTTTGAATGTTTAAATGTTTTTAAATCATACTGATCGGAATGTTCTGCTTTCTTAAAAACTACAATTTTTTGCACTTTTTGTCAAAAGCTAACGTTACCGTCGCCCCATAAATACGATTTGGATAAATGCATTATATAAGACCTTATCTCATATTTATAAGATTTGATTAGAGCAAAATACAAACATTTCGATTGCCAAGTTAAATTTATTTGTTTCGAGTATATAAGTGATCTTTAGATTTTTTGAAAAATTTGTTTTTTTTGAGTATTCATATGTTTTTGAATCAGCTTGATTGAATGTGTGGAGATCAAGCAGGCTAGTCATGAGTGAGAAAAACAATTGGACTTGTCAATATTTTCATATCATTGATTTTTATAGTCAATAAATTTTATATATTTTTATACAAGTGGAGTTTATACTTTCATATACATCACTACTCCCACAAATGCTCCGTCATCTTAAAAACTACAATTATTCGCATTTTTTCAATTTTTTGTCAAAAACTAACGGTACCGTCTCCTCCTCAATACGAATCGAATGTTTTTTGAATCATTCAACGGTTGATCCGTGCGTCCGAAATCGCGGACGAAAAATTGACAGACACACACACTCATACTCTCACACACATACAAACAGCAATTTTTTCTTATGTATGCAAAAATGTTCAAGAGATCTTGAACCAATTAAATTTGCAAAAATATTTATTTTGATTTGTTTTCGATTACCATAACTTACCCTACGGAAAATTAACTAATTCTTCTTCAGGAAGTTAAAAAATACTAAAAATAAAACCTGTAAAAATCATGTTGCGTATAATACTTTTAATAAGAGTATTTGTGAGATTTTTTCTAGAAGTCTCTAAAATGCGTCTTTGTTCACCTATTTATATTCCTCAACCGGTCCACCGTTTAGCATCCGGTGTCACACAAAAAGGTTGACAATTGACATCTCACTCGGCTCATTTTTTCTTCACATGGGCGGTCTACCTTTACAAGCAGAAAAACATATGCAAACACACGACCACATGAATTCGAGTCCATATGAAGTTATCTGTTACACGACGATGCCCCGACTAGCGGCTGACTAATTAATAATTAGCGCCGCGATACCATAATACCTTGTTAGGTGCCACACTAACCGATTCGGACACCATTCCGGCCGCAGAGGAGCCGAAGGAGCAAATGAAAGGAAAGACGAAGAAAAAAGCTCCACTACAATGGGATAGACTATTTTAAAATTCGTTGTAATGCGATATGCGTCGCTCTATTTTACTACACCTACATGCTAGAACATTAATGAATGAAACAAAGTAGCAACATTGTTTTTGAAATATTGTTAGACTTCTGGTCCTTTAGCAATCGACTGGCAAAACGGCGGGTTAAAATTAGATCGATGACTGATGCAT
The DNA here is from genome assembly GCF_003426905.1 of Ctenocephalides felis. Lineage (NCBI taxonomy): Eukaryota > Metazoa > Arthropoda > Insecta > Siphonaptera > Pulicidae > Ctenocephalides > Ctenocephalides felis. The sequence continues at coordinate 176,430,087 of NW_020538040.1, read as the reverse complement.
TTGTTGAAGATTATTTCACTCAATTAACAAGAATCTGCATGTATCAATGCTCGAAATAACTAACGCTTATATAACATTAGTAAATGTTTAGATTATAATTTTATCAATATGCCTAATCGAGTTGATTTACAATATCATTAATTGATTTTTTTTCAATTATCACGGGTAAAGAAGGACTTAAAAGTCTGTATTAAGGTAAGCCAACACTATATCAAAAACAATTATACTTGGTGTTTTTTTAAAGATTAGGGGAAGTCCGCGAGTGCCGGACACCTAAGGTTATTTATAAATAAATCAAAAACTATTTTTCGAAATGTTTATTAAAATTATGAGTTATGTTAGATAACAAAGTTAGAAATCAAACTAAATTAACAAAAACGCAACCTTTGCTAAAAAATAATTAATACTATCAATCAAAACTTTGGTAACAAAAAAATATGATTTTAAAAAGTGGCACTAGTTGGCACCGGATATTTCAACTAACCAGCATTGAACACATATGTAGCCATCTCCACACTCTGAAAATGTCTGCACATGTGGTTTGACGAATATTCTTAGATATTGCAAAAAAAATCACTAATTATCCACCCTTTTGGCGGGCCACACCGATGCTTTATTTTATGAGGAATGCTCCAGCTGAGATGAAATCCTTTGACTAGAAAATACGAAAAATGGGAGTATGTAGTGACCCTTAGCACTCATACAGAACAAAATTAAATAATTAGAGTAAATTACGTCAATTCTCACAAGAAATATCAATATGTTTACTTCCGGCGCTAAGGGACGACTTAGTGTCCGGTGCTA
>NW_020538040.1:176405781-176428283 GCF_003426905.1 Ctenocephalides felis | reverse complement strand
CTCCTCAAGTGGGTCCCCTTTCAAATTATGGACAACCTGCTCCATTGCTACGGCGTAGTACTGCAGCATTTCGTAGGTCTCTGGCAACGCTGTAGCCAACTGCAAGAGAAAGTAATGGATTTAGGAAATAAGTTTCAAAAATTGGGACAAAATTTGTAGGAGAACTTCAAGTTTTCGCGAAAAAATGCGATTTGCAAATTTTATGTATACTCGACGTTTTAACTGTGACCAAATTTTTGAAGAAAGTGTGAATGTGGGCAAATTTTTGACTTTGGTCGACGTTTTTCTCAATTACGGCGAAAGCCACTCGATGTAATTCGATAAGGACAAGCGTTCATTAGTTTTGCGTGACAATCAGCCAAGCCGTTTCTTTGGAATTGGCAGAAAAGTGCAAAACTTTGCGTCTACATTTTAGCTTAGAATCTTGAATCAAATTAAAAATCATAAAACTCAAAAAAATCTAAAAATTGTAGTTTTTGGTAAATATCGGCCAGGCCGTTTTTCCTTTTTTTATGTTTTAGGTCAAACTTGGTATAACGATAGATTTCGTAGTCTGAAATAAACATACTAAAATATCATAATCCTACGATAAACGGTTGAATTCTAAAAAATTATCAAAGTTTAGAATTTTGCCAGACCTACATAAAATCCACTTTTAGAACATGAGATGGATAAAATGAAATGCGTTAAAAAAACAATTAATTCAATTCATACAATTACATATAAGTTTGTTTGAAAAAACATCACTTGAAATCGCACTGTTGAACATTTAGTGAAAATATTATTTTTGAAATAAACAGTTGAATATTTTACCTAAATAGCTGAAATCCCAACTCTTATTTTAAGTTGATTATGAATACGTTCATGCATTAAGGCCAAATGCTACTTGCAACTAATTTCTTTTAATATCTTACTAGCTGTCGAAACTTGAGGCTAAATGATAATAAATTGATCTTTGCAAATATCTATTTTAAGTTTAATTTCTAAATGTCAAATATCGCGTAATAATTTCTTTCCACATCAGCGTGCATTAGAGCCAAGATGCATTATCGGAAAATCTCTCTATTTTATAAGAAACACGCGTACTGTTATTAACGAGGTAAAAGTAAAAATAATTGTTATCCTTAGATAATAAATGTCACAGAAATTATTACTTGCAAGATTTCTAGTTTTCTCCTAATGAGCATTTCTCAAATAAGTTGTTATTCATTCATAAATTATTATTATTGGAAGCCGTACGATATTATTATTAGTGTAAAATGTCATTTTATAAAAAGAACAGAATATAAAAATAGAAAATAAATGAATAAAAATGATTCTTACCGTTGAAGCTTCAAAATGCTGTTTCGAAGTTTCTTCGCCGAGCTTTTTGTTCGCTGGCAAAGGCAACCAATCTAGTCGATCTTGGTAACTTCGAGCATGCAAGTCAAAATCAGAATGGTCGAAATTGTGCGTAATCTGGAAACAAATAGAAAAAAATTATTAGAATATGTCTATATATAAAATAAATGTATTAAACAATATTTGCAACAAAATATTGACAGGTGTCTTCAACTATATTGCGGATGTTCAAAGGCAATTCACACACAAACTTGACGTGTGTTTTGCATGTTAATATTGTTTCCGAATAACATTAATGCTATTTTGAAGTCCTGACAGGTTCCGTATCGCTAATCAACACTTTCTTTTCGATTCGATATATATATATATATATATATATATATATATATATATATCTAAATGTACGAAATGCGTACAAGTGTATATATGCATTTGAGCGATCCTCGGATCGATTCTTGGTAATGGCATAGAATTTCAAAGAGTTAAAGTTAAATTAAATAGAAATTGATTTGAAATTGCATAGAAATAGAAGTAAGAGATAGAATACAAAATAGTTAATTGAAACCTATAATTGTTAAGGTGAATTTGAATAAAATTAGGAGTGAGAGGAAAGAAAGAAGAATTAGAATTGGAGAAGATCAATAGTTATTTCAAATAGAATAGAAAATAAAAGGAAAAGAATGAAGAAAGAAAAAAAGAAGAAAATTGATAGAACAGGATAGATATAATTGAAGAAGAAAGATAAAAAAAAAGAAGAATGTGAAATCAGTTGCAAAATGCAATGAAGAGAAAATTTGATAGAATAGGATGTATATATTCATAGAGGGAGAAAGAGAGGGAGAGAGAGAGAGTAGAAAAAATGAAATATTTTAGATAACTATATGCTCTACGAATGCGAAGCAATAAAAAAATAAACGTAATTATTATATTATACTATGAGTCACAGGTATAACGATCATATTACAATTCCATCATGATAACATCATATCTATAAATTATCTAACAATTAAATGTATATCGAGGTAGCCAGCATCTTCTAATAAGTACAATATATCATGATAGGCACGGTGCTGCCACCTCTCGCACCTCACGCACAGGATGTTATAAAATACGTGTACAAGCCGTCACGTGGGTGGCTGATAGACTGGTGCACGAGACTACTGTTAATATCTTTGCAAAAGTGTAATTGATAGTTTTTTTTCGTAACAGAAAGAAATTGTTTATGATTTTTGTAATTGTTGAACTGAAACCAAGAATTGGTGCAACTAGTACAAATTATCAAAATTATGATTGGATTAATTATTACACTGGGAGCTAGGGATTAATGTAACAAGAATAATAAGTACCAGGCGTTTTTCAATAGAATCTTGAAAGACATTAAAATATTTATATGTCTCGATTGGACATGTAAATTGTGCATAATTTGGTAATATCAACTGTCACGCAGGCCGACGCAATATACAGAACTGTGCTGGTCCGTCATTTTTGACATGGTACTATCAAAACAAAAAGTAGTTTGCGTCGATAATAAGGACTTGTTTTAAATTTTATGTATTTGATAATGTGTAACAATTTTTGAGATTGCTAAATTGTTTAAATAGTTGGTTGATTATATAAAAAAGCACACCTGTTGAAACTAAACCTTGGGGCTAGTTGTTACAAACATGAATCCATACTTAATTAACAATCGTTATGGAATTGTTTCTTCTTGATTTGGTAGACGAATATTAAAGTTGATAGCTTTCTTTCGTTGAAATATAATCAATGAATCTTAAGAGTTTAGGTTTTTGAAAACAATGCCCTAAAAGTAGTTTTTAATAATTAAAAAACAAAATTGAATATTATGTAATACCTCTGTAGGTTTCATAAACATAATGTGTTTTTAGTACTTTTACATTATATTTTCAATCTTTTACAATTCGCAATATTTCATTGAAGTATTCACTGTTCGTCAAGTCGAAGAAACAAAAACAATTTCGCTCGGTGTCTTGAAGACAAGACATAGTTAAAGGTATATCGCGGATCCGGTTGTCGTGTACGACACCACGCACACATATGTGTGCAGTTGTGTGAAGTCAGTGAACTGCGATGTCAACTATATTGCCCAATCCATTTGTACCCGAAGAATACGTCTTGCTCGGGCCATTTATACTAGCGGAAAATAATTCTTTCGGCTTGGTTACGAATTTTCGCGTTCTTTAAAATAAATATTCGCCGTCGCGCCGATGCTGACAAAGACTTCACGAAGCCGCTAATAAATGCAATATCTTTTAGGAGCCGCGGTGCAAGCGCGACCGATCCGCAGAAAATCTGATGAAAGAACTTGCCCACGGGCTTATTTATATGCACCGTGTACCTGTTGAACCGTATAATTGGAACGTCGTATTTTAGATATAAGTATGGCACCACTTTGATCTTCAATCATTTGCGAACGGTTTGGGAAGGGAAACTTTGTAATTTTGAACTGTTTTGAGTTGCCGCATTAAATGATAATATAGTTTCTTTATCGCGTGTAGTCAAAATGGAACAACACTCCATGAATCAAATCAATATAATATTTTCTATAATAATTATTTGCAAGCGATTGTGTATGTCCAATTTGAAATGCAAAAGTCGAATTGTCTGTACGTAGAAGCCACTAGGAGATCCTAGCAAGTGAGCCTTGCTTGCAGACAACCTTGGCGTGTGCGTTGACTATTCCTTATACAAGTGTCGTCCAGTGAGTCACGCGGCCAATACGCGCCGAGCGGAAATCAGGCTAAATCGTTTCCTGTGCGTTCTTGTTCCGGGCGCGTTCGCGTCCGGTAAATGCACCCAAATATTATATTCTATCGTCTTATTACCCAGATTGATAAAATGGTATCATCATGCTAGATAGCAAAATTAAAAAACAAAAAAAAAAACAAAAACGTAGTTAGATTTATACTATAAGTCGAAATCTTTAATCTGCGGTATAAAACCTCAAAACCCATTGAAATCTCAATGCTATGGTTTTTCACGAAATTTTGGATCAAGATTCCGAACACGTTTGATATTCGGTACGACGAATACATCTTTCCAAACTGGTTCCCATAAGTTGATATGACCGCATAAAAATTGCTAAAAAATGCTAATTCAAGTGCAATGTGAACTTGCAAATGCAAATTTTATGACAAGTACAATTTTTTATGTGATGTTATGCGAAACCATTTTCACAAGAGCTTTGGGAGAATAATTAACTTATTACTATTCGGAAATAACTACAAAAAATATAAATACATACATAATTTCGATTTATTGTTTATACATATCATCACGTAAGTTCGATCACCAATGATGCAATATGAGACCAGCACGGTTCGTAACGTAGATTTATTCGCAAAGATTTATACCACGACCAGAGAATGAACTGAACGTACTATGAACATGGGTCAGATCAAACGATTTGTGAATGCAAATTAATTTTTGTATCCGATCACGCTGACCACTGACCATTGTTTCTACAGTGTTGGAGAAGAATGCTGGCATGGGGGCCAATTCATGGATAGAATTGGAATGTAATGTTACAGGTCTATATTCGCAAATAACAATTTTATTATAAGTGCAACTTTTGGATGCTTCTTTAATATCACATACGTGAAGTTAGATTTTATGTATGAAACTCCTGATCGCACAACAAATACATAGCTTTTTGACAGTTCATAACTACTCATATTAAGTTAGACCGTAACCTAGAATTAAACTTCAAGTTATAACTGTACTCAAGTCATTTGAAAATAAGCAATTTTGTAGTGGTGTTTTCCTGGATGTTCGACAAGCATTCGATAAAGTTTGGCACCCAGGACTTTTATATAAAATTAAAACATACCTTCCATCCAGGTATTATGGGATTTTAAAATCCTATCTACAAGATAGGATTTTTCAAGTGAAAGTAAATCAAGTAACATCTGATTTTCACAAAATAATGTCAGGTGTTCCACAAGGTAGTATTTTTGGACCCTTCTTATATGTATTATACACAAAGGACCTCCCATTACTTGAAAATCTGACAATTGCTACATTCGCTGACGATATTGCCATACTAAGCAGTAATCACAGTGCTGATCAAGCTTCCCGACAAACGCAAGAACTTATCAATGAACTAGAAATGTGGCTTGCTAAATGGAAGATTTGCATAAATGAAACCAAATCAGTTCATATCACATTTACCCTGAGAGAGGGTACGTGTCCTCCAATTTATTTAAATAACGTCCAGATTCCGAAACAGAACATAGTGAAATATCTTGGTCTCCATTTAGATAGCAGACTTACTTGGAAAAGCCATATAAAAACAAAAAAGCAGCAAATAATGATCAAAATAAAAGAATTTGATTGGCTACTGCGTAAAAAGTCGAAGCTCTCTGTCGAAAATAAGTTGCTGCTATATAAATCGATTATTAAACCAATCTGGACCTACGGAATTGAGCTCTGGGGATGTGCTTACAAATCCAATATAGCTATAATGCAGAGAACTCAGTCAAAAATTTTACGTTCAATTCTTAATTCTCCGTGGTACGTGACAAATGAGACCATTCACAGCGACCTCAATATGAAAACGGTGCAATTAACGTTTAAAGAAGTTAAAGAAAAATATAAGCGCAAACTGGACTCACATTTGAATCCTTCTATAGTTGACGTTACTCAACCTTTTGGCATTAGGAGGTTGAAACGACAATGGCCCCTAGACTTAGTCTTAGATTAGGTCTAATATATCATACTAATTGTAAAACTGAGAAGTTCTCATTGGAGTTCTTCTTAGGCATCACTCATAAATTTTGTCATTTTAGCTCATAGGAATCTTTATGTATTTCTGATTGCTAAATAAAACTGAGTTCAAAAAAAAAAAAAAAAAAAAGTTATAACATAAGCATGAACATGATACAAAAAGGTTTTGCAGATTCAGCAAGATCGTTTATCGCAGATTTTTAACAGTGGAGATTTCTAAGATGTTTTCACACGATTCCCAGCACAAGAGTCACTTGTGCATGAGCAATATTGCATTGGCCCCGCGGGTTGTTTGCGTTGCGTTGGCTGCGGTCGCGCGTTTTGATGTTTCTTTTTATTCGCAAAGAATTGTTTTGTTAACTCTCGCCGCCGACATACGCACACACACATCTTTTGCCGCAGAGAAGAACAAGATCGTTTTTCGTACATCGTTTCCGTTCCGTGACCGAGCGCTACCATGTAATCTCTAAATCTGCGCGCGCGTATCACATCACCTTCATCTCGTTTTCGGGTCTCAAGATAATTATTATTCTATTCGCTATTTTGTAGACGCACGCCGCGCACAGACGCTCAATACGAACCTGCGAGGGGAAACTGGGATGGACTGGAATCAATCATATCCATTTTCATTAAGTAAACCAATCATCAGCATAATCACCCAATGTTTTGACAACTCTGGTACATATGTTGTAAGAACAGTTTTTTTATAAGTTTTGTAGTATTGTTCTATATCTAATCTTCAGCTTCATGGATCAAACTAGCCAACTAATCTATTTTCTATAAATTTGTCTTATATAAAATAGAATAGAAAGAAACCAGTGTACGTTAGGTTCATCAGATATTTGTAGGTAGTCATTATGATAAGCTAGATACAATATAATTTGATCGGGAAAGAAAACTGGTTGTTCGCGCCAGAATCTTATTAGATGTCGCCAGATGACTTTATTCTCTGGCAATTCCTAAAGATTTTGGATATAATAGCTAATCATGCGGGTGAACAGGGCCTCGCCGTCTCGCTTGCCACGTATGCCATTTCACTTGTGTTCCGTTTGAGTTTTGTTGAATTTTCTGAGTGTTCGATGTTATTTGTGTAAATAAATGCGTTATTAATCATCCAGTATTTCTTATTGAGCTTCTGGTTTAATTCCTACCTCAATATTCATTCCTTATAGCGATCTGAGAATTCCAGACTTGAAGCCACCATCCGACTGGGCCGCCGACCAAGCAGAGACCAACGAGTAATTTTCCTTAATATATTCAGTTATACAAAATCATCGGAATAGCTGTTGATTCAAATTCAATTAGCTATTCCGAAGGGGTCTAACCAACCCCCATCCGTAACATTGGTCCTTTGACCCATTTTGCAAAAAGAGAGCCTCCTACACGACATATACAAAGGTGAAATAGAAGGACTAAAAGGATTAGGAAAAAGATGAGTGCAGATGAAGAAAGTATGGAAGGATAGGTTTGAACAAATTTGCCTAAAAGTAAAAACTAGTTATTAAATGATGATGGGTATAACAAACAAGGTAGGGAAAGGTAATCATAGATTTGTGATGCTCCGACACCATAGACCTGCCTTCGCGCAGACTGCTATTTATCATTATTATAATATCAAAGTAGATCCATTAACCCCGGTGTGCTCTATCGCGGGACTCCGTAATAAATTGGCAGCGGAATATTTGAACGACGAAGCGATAATTTCGTTGTTGATTTATTGGAGCGGAGCTGTGTGTCCGAGTGTTCTTTGCAGCGCGATGTGAACGCTGCTGTGCCCCCGGGCCGAATTCGATATGTAGAGCGCTCTGTAATCGATTCGGATGGGACGGACGCCGCGCAATACGAATTCCGGTGTACGTGAGTTTTGACCCCGTCGGGTGTATATATTAGCAGATCGGTGATTCGCGTCCGAACTCAATTACTCTTCATTGGCGTCACTCCACTTTCACTGCTTGATACGATCGCACTTCTCAATCCTCTAGCAGCCTGCATCTAACTCACGTCGACGTAAAATGATTACTTGGTTGGATATTGAGATTTATACCAGGAGAACCATATTTCGAATATATTGGAGCCTGCCGTTGCTGTAGAAATCAGATCTGATCACTTCCGAGCTTGATCCAAAGTTCGACTCGCTACGAAGCAGTGTGGTATCAAATTTACCCTTGAGGTTTTAGGTCTCAAATATGATCTCAAGTGAAAATCGCCTTTGGTGAACATTACTACAACATATATGCGCCAAAACCATTACATATCCAGTATATATTGTCTACTCATAAAGGAATAGTAGTTAACTATTGGGTTGACCATTGGGTTGCCCTCATGGTTAGGATGTACCTTAGAAAAAGAGCTCATAGAACTCTTAGTTATACTCGTTGTTACAAATAAAAGCAATGATACTATTAGTTATCAAGAATATATACTCCTAACCTCCTAAGCATTAGGTCCAGAAAGTAATTGATTTTTCTAACACATTACATTAATTGCGTTTTTTTGCGCAAACAATTAGATTAAACATAGTGGTTTTGATATGATTTAGAAAAAGTGCAATTGTTTATGTAGAAGTTTTTGGTTGCTCATTTAAATGTAGAAGACATTAGATGTAAGGATGTTTTGTCAAAATTTTACCTCTGTAAAGATAAAATTATTGTTCAGACTATAAAAATATTCTAAAGGATTTACTGTTTCTGCTATAACCAGTATGTACCAAAAATTACTTCTCCTCTACTTTCTCTATAAATAGATCACATACAATAGAGTAAATTTTAGATAACCACAAAGGAATGCAGTGAGTTAATATGTATTTTCTAATTATAAACATAACTTGCAAAATTCATTACTTACGTAACAAGCTAGTTAAAATGATTATCACGCATATTTGAACAATTTAACATGTGATAACTCGAGTCACTACTTGACAAACAAATCGTCTATATTCATCGTTAAATATAGTAGTAAATAATGTAATGCAAACTTTTATAAAATACAAAATTGTAACGTGTTGCATACTAATTAATATGCCAACGTGTACCGGTAGTCTCACATTTTACAAAAGTGTTATTCATTCACATATTTTTGAAAAAAATGTTGAAATACTCTCTTATTCCATACACAGTTACATCGTTAGCCGTATTGTCATTCCCAACAATAGGATACAATGGATTATATACAAAACCGTAAGAATCAAAAATATCATCGAATTTGGGCGATATACAATTTTAAAGTCCCATAGGTGCAGGGATGAATCTTGTAACGGAGATAAATCTATATAGTTGAAATTAAAAATATCAAGCTATTCTGATTCATAGAATATCAAATATATCTTAAAATTAAACATGTAGTATTAATTGCATTTTTTTTTTAGATTCGCCATCCGAGACAGAATGACTTGCACAAGAAAAAAATAGCAGCCATAAATACCTGATCTGATTTATCATTTACTACAGGACTAATTCAAGAGTAAGTTTAAATAAATATATATTTATTAACTTTCCTTAGGGTAAATTATAATAATCGCAAAAAAAAACAAAATGGATAATGGAATCTAATATTCAAGCAAAAAATCGACACAATGGATTTCGTCTATAGTCACTATAGTCGTCATGCGGATATCACTTATAGACGAAAAAGTTAATATTATAAATTTGTGGCCATAGAACGCCAAATATATATATATTTAATTTGAATTATAAAAATGCGTTAATTATTTATGATTTGTCGTCAAATTGTTATCCTGTGTTTGGGCGGTCCTGTTCTCTGGGGTGAGAACGGAATCGCTACAATGACATTTTCTTCGACTACCATAATACTGACTTCTTTTTCTCGTTTGTGTCTCTTTGACAAGTTCATTAGTAGCCTCCGAGTTGGATGGTCCGAGCCCAGGTATAAACTAAATGGTCTTACAAGCATCTGATTCTTGTGGCCGAAATGCCGAACGTGTTTGATTTGATTGCGTGCTTTGTTCTTTTTGATAGGGACCGATAATGGCTCGTTTCGTGGATCCTCTCTCGTTTTGTGTTTGGACGTTTTATAAACTACCAAGTAATTTACAAATATTATATCTATTTAAAAGAGGATATACAACCGATTTGTATTTTTTTTTCTTGAGCGCCGTTTTCCCTGTACCCTATCTCTAAACGGATGTTCCTTTTGTACATATGTGGTGGTAAATTATTATTTGTTGTGTTAATCGTTTCGTGTTAATTAAAAACGTATTAAACATATCAATTACGTGTTGAAACGACTTAATAAATTAATTAAATGCAACCATATTTTTATTTTATAATTTCTTGCTGTAACCGCTATTTTGGAAGGAAGTACAAAATAATTATATTTATTTATATTGCGGCATACCGCAGTCATTATTAACAGCTTAAAAATATTCTGATTTAAAGATGTTTATTAATGAGCAATTAATACCGGTTTCTCTAATGGTTTCAACATATGTGGCAGTACCAGTAAATTAATTCATTTTTTTGCAATTAATTATTAAAACAAACATTCAAATAAAGAATAAAAAAAACATTCATATATCAATTTCGTATATAATTTTTCCAAACTCTGTATATGTAATTGCAATTGCAATTTTTCGCATTCAAAAAAACCTTGATGACATATGGTGATTGAGCGTTTGCGGTAATAGAAAAATTCCGTGAACATTGGATAGAGATCATGTTTGCAAATTAGTATGGGAATTGACGTCAAAAATGTATCAGAAATAATAGAATATTTAGAACTTTTGTTATGCAATTGTTCGTGATTTACGATTATATTATAATAGTGACATATTGGTATTGAACTTTTAGATTTTTTAATGCGAATTAAACCATATGGATTTTTCCTAAATTATAGATATAACGGCATTAAAAAACATCTGAAAATGATTAAAAATAATTCTTTTTTGACTTTCATATTAATTGAAGCTGTTTTTAGAAAAACGTTGAGCAATTTGTTTGTTAATTTTATCATGACTTTTGAGAGGAAATCCAATGGTTTGTCTATTAGTTGGGTAAAAATTAATTCTGATCAACGATTTCATTAAATTACTGGTAAATTTTAAATTAATGTTAACGATTACATTGCTGGTAAATTTGTATTATTTTTTGGGTTCCAAATATAAAAAATGTATTTATTAGACATATTTTCTATTAAGTACTATATACATTTTTGTTAATATATACATATACATATACATATACAATTTTCAGATATTTTATTGAGATTTTAATAATAAGCATAACTTAGCTGCGATATTTTGTCTCTAAAATAGGTATGCAGCGCGGTTGCTTTAAAAGCAAGTTCAAAATTTTCAAAAAATATCAAAATATAAAGAAAATTAAAAAATTTCCAAAAAGACAAATACTCTCAGAAATTTCAAAGTTCTCAAAATTTTCATTTTTTTCAAAATTTTCAAAAAAATTCAATTTCAATTTCAATTTATTTGCAAATTTTGATTTTCGGTACGGGAAATTCAAGCAATTTGCCTTAAGGCACGAAACCATGCACCACTAGCTAAATTTTTTTTTGTTCTACTCTGTAGACTATGCAACAAATAAATTAATAAATTTTATAATTGCGTGCATCTAATATTCTTTTCAATTTTTTTAATAAGGCAATCTGCCCATAATTCACTATTTTTAATTTTTTTTTTTTAATTTTTTTTTCTAATTTTGTCGTCCTATTATGTGCAGCCCTGTCCCTGTCCGGGCTCTACGGTTCGGTCTCTCATGCGATCAGCCGGGTGGGCTTTCGCCTGCCCCGCACACCACTAGAGTGTGTGCCCTCGATAATTATCTTCTCGACCGCAAGGTATTTTTTTACCTTTTTCTGGTGTGAATGTCGCTAACTAGACCGGACTGGATAGCATGTTTTGTATGCGGTCGCTGTTATATTATTATGTTTTTGTGTACATTACGCTTAAGTTCATCTTAATATGCGTATGTATCATATATGCTTCGTAATGGTAAATTTCTTTGTAGACACACACACATATACATACATACATACGTATATTTATATATATATATATATAATATTCAATTTACTATTTATAATATTTTTGTACATTTTGGGTGTATGGAATGTCCCCGTTTTCAGAAACATTGAAGTTATTTTCAATTTCAATAAAATTTTAATTGAATAGAGGTTGCCTATTGTGAGTACATATGAATACGTTGACTGAAGATTAAATTAATACATTTGAGACACCTTCCATTAATCACGTGATTGATTTCTAAGTATTTTTAGCCCCCTCCCCCTTGGTGATACTTGGTGATATTTTTTTAATTAATCCTTCCCATCCAAATATTCTGTATAATTTAGTACTTAGATATCTTTAGTCTAATTTTTGAAATTTTCTGAATTTTTTTCTTTTTTTTAAAATTCTGGTTAAGAAATACACTTGATATCGTACTAGATTTCCCACTTCATCATAGTTTGTAATCTGATATAAAACCTCCCTTCCCCCAGTGTACTTCATATTTAAAATCACCCCTCTTCCTCTACAAACATCACGTATGCTTAGTACCTAGAAAAAATCGTTTTTTTTTTAAATCAGAAAAAAATTAAATAGACGTAATATCTTACTAGATCCCTCATCTCCCCCACGGGATAATTCGTGATTTTTTGTGAAACCGCCCCTTCCCTTTAAACCTCATGTGGTACGTGTATTTAAATTCACCCCCCTCCCCCTCCAAACATTACGTATATTTTTAGCTCCTAAAAATCGTTTTTTTTAAATCTCTAGAAAAATTGAGTTTTTTTTAAAATTGTTATTAAAAGAAGTTTTATAATTTACTAGAATGATTACTCATTTGACTGCATGATCTAAGTAGAGATATAAAGTTAGTATGATAAATCTTATAAATTGATTAATAAATAAATGTGTTTCAGATTGCGTTCAAATTAATTTTTTAATTATGTGTAAAACTAATATTTATAATATGTCGTCAAGATTCATCACATTAGAAAATTGCTATTAATAAATGTGATCATGGGAAATCGATATCTCTGTATTGTTCAAATAAATAAGTCATAATGACTTATAATTGTTTATAAAATCCTTTATATCATATTTTCAACCTTTTCTATCTATTACAATTCTGACAGTTTAAGATAGCGGATTTATTGTCCTAAAGTTGTTTGGCCAACTCGTTTATCTCTATTAAAATCTTGCATCCATTTTGATGGTTGTTGCTGATAAGTATATTTTTTTAGAGGACAACTTGTATATGACAAAATATTTTGATGTAATAAAAGTGTCGTATAATACATTGCGTACGTGACTGTAATGCACAAACTTTATGGAAAAAACACAATCCCTTTATATCAATTAAAACGCCCGTCCGCTATCAAATAGTAATACTTGAAGAACTTAAACATATGCAAGTGTTTGAAATATTTTTCTTGTTTTGAAGTTTGTGTTTGGCATTTTTATCTAATTACATATAATTAATCAAATTTATTTATATTTATTTTTGTGCACAAGGCAATAGATAATGAACCACCGACAAAGCAAATAATCGCTCGTATTCGTGTATTAAATTTCATTATTGTGACACTTGATATATATAGTTTTAAAATATTAATTTATTTGAAATTTTTTCGCATATCTGCATCATTAGCTCAATAAATAATATTTTGTTGTTTGGTGAGCCATCTGATTCGCCAGTAATGCCCACACGTGCACATTCCGAGATATTTGATATGGCATGGGCCAAGAAACTAGCGAACTGTCCAAGTCGCAATTTATACAGAATTCTTGTACTATATAATATAATCGATAAAGAATTATAATTTGTTTCATTAAATAATAATTTCAGGTTTTTGGAAACACCTGGTATTGAATTCTGGCTTTATTCATATTAACTTAGTCATTGTTTTAGAAAGGGCATGTTCCTACTGGGGCACACTGTTACAATGCCAATATCTCTAATTCTGGAGTTCAATTTTATAATTCTAGTATACAGTTTTGAGAAGTTCGTAAGCATCAATTATTAGACAGTAGCCATCGTCCAAATTTGTACCACGTTTCAGAAATAATAATTGAATTTGAGTGGTCAAACGCAAAGAAAAGTGCGACAAATTTGTAATTTATTTCTTGGTGTATTATATATATAGGCAAGCAGTATATTTAGTTTTTGTACATTTAGCTTCAAAATTTTTATAAAGACTAATATATATATAATATAGTTAATATCTATTATAGTCGGATGTTGGTTAAATAAATGTCATTTGTTGTGCTCGTACTATGTACCCCAACTTACCCTACATAATTTAATTGAATTAAATTTGGGCCAAGTAGTAATGCTCGCGTTGCAAGCTAAATATAGCACAACTTTTAAAAAAAAAATGATCCAAAAACATACCAAACCAAAAATACTGGACTACTACGAAAACCAGATTTCAATAAAATACCATACTACTAAATTTGTTTTTGCTTTTTTTTCATTTGGTTTTCTGACCCCTCAGTTCAAAAATATAATCTATTATTATTATCCATTAATATGTGATCCGTTATGGAATATTTTTGAGAGCACTGACTTTGCATAAGACGACTCCAGAATGTCTGGTAGATCCGCGACCTCGCTCCTAAAGATAAGGGCGATCAGGCCATGTGCCATTTATGCAAAGAAACGTCATCCGAGACGTACCTCGACCATCTGTGTGTGTACGATCTGCCCACATTGCTGACTATTTCAAAAAGTGCTTCCGGACAATAATAACAATATATCAAGTATGCTGACTTCAGCAGCAAACATTTAAGAGTAAATCTGCGTTCCCATCAACAACCATCGCGCAAATGAATGCTAGAGCGTTGCATCATCGTTTGTTGCTTCTGAGATCTCCCTTTTCGGAATGTGCGAGGAGAGTGGAAAATCGAGCTTTGGAATAGACTATTTTGAAAATTAGATGTCATTCTGGATTTTATTATACAATAAAGTATATTTTTCAAATTCAGGAAAATTTATAGAACTTCAAATAATTTTGAAACATTGAAGTAATACTGTCAATATAGGAAGTAAATTGTAATATTGTCAACATAACTAATTGTTTTAATACGGGTGAAAATAAATTAAACTAATGGAGTATGGCATCCTGCCTTAAGGCAAATTGCTGGAACTTCCCGTATCGTAACGAAATGTTGGAGAAATATTAAATGTTTTCAAATATATTATAAATATTGTAACATTGTCCAATATTCATAAGAATTATATAAACTGAATTGCAAAGTTGAAATTATTTGTTTAAAGTATATTCAAACTTTAGTCAGAATTAAAATTAAAATCTAAATTATTTTCGATATACAAAAAATTTTTTTTTGAAAAAAAAAATGAAAAAAAAAATTGAAACAATTTTTTTTTTCTCCAAGAGCAATTAATTCGTTAAAACAAGCAGAAAGTTCTTTGATTCATTCAAATCGGATGCTTAGTTCTCTCAAAAACTGCCATTTTTTGCACATTTAGCTCGGAATCTCCAGAACGACTGGACCTGCCTTTGCCAAAAACTAATCACCACTTTTTCCCTTTATTACGAATTGAATGTTTTTTGGATCATTCAGATCGGATGCTCTGTTCTCTCAAAAACTCGATTTCTATTTTCTGCACTCTTTGCATCGCATCTCCAAAACGGTTGGACCTGCCTTTGCCAAAAACTAATCAGCACATCTCCCTATAAATGGCAATCGAATGTTTTTTGAACCATTCAAATCGGCTGATCCCTGCGCCCGAAAACGTGGACGAAAACTTGTATCCATACGTACATACACACACACACATCCATTTTTTTCTGAGGATGCCAAAATGTTCAGAAACCTTCAAAACGTCGAGAAACGCAAAAAAATTCAATTTCGATTTTTGGACGATTACAATAACTTACCCTACGGGAAGTTAAAAAACACACATATAAACAAATTAGATTTGAAAATTAAAAGAAAAAATTAGGTATAACTTAGCGACCAATGAATTAAAAGCGAAAATTCGTGTCATTTTTTATTGAAAATTTGTTCATGCTATTTCCATGCAAATCTTTGATTGAATTGCGCTCTATCTAAAAGACAATATTAAGAGCTAAAACTTTCAGAGAATTGTTTTTTATCAATTTGCAACCATTTGAGCCCTTTGGAGCAAGGAAATTCGAAAATGTTCATATTAAGGACCACCCTAATAAACATATGCATCTAGAAATCAATTTATGATAACATGATTGTATACAAGTCTATACATTCAATTTACATTTCGAAAGGTTTAATTAAAAATGTCCAGTGTTATAAATTCACAAGGCGACGCCGATGATCGTTCGCGTGCGATTACTATCTCCATGCAGCAGCATTTCATTCTTCTCATCGGCCACCAACCGAAATCATTCGAGTGAACATTTTGTGTAATAAGCAATGAATTCCATAAATCGAATATAATCGATTATATTCCCATTTCGTAATTGTCGTTTTACTACCATTCCTCCCTCTGCCTGCCGCCGCCTTGGACACATTGATTTATGAGTTATTAGTACAGATCATTTACAGACACACAGATTCAACGCCGCGAGTTCAGAGCTCAGGAATTTAAAACATGCCCTTGATTCGTCAACAGCATCATAAGATGATACTGTTCTCAAAACGATTGTGAACTTTAAAAGAAATCGTACATTCATACAAAATCCTCCATTAAAAAAAATCATAGAATTTCTTATTGTTTGTATCTGGTTTCACAACAATCAGAACTATCAACGACATTAGGAGACGTCCATTAATTACGTGAGGTTTTTAGGGGGATGGGGGTTAGACAAAATATCACGACATATCACCTGGGGGAGGGATGGGTATAGTAAGATATCACGTTTATTTATTTTTTAACTGATTTTTTAAAAAAAATCAAACATTTTCAAAAAAAAATCAAAAATTTTACAGTTTTTTCACGTAACTAAAAACACATGATGTTTGTGGGGAGGGGGAGGGGGTAATTTTGAATATCACCGTGTATCACCAAGGAAGAGGGGGGGGTCCAAAAATCCTTAAAAACTCGCTCATGTTATTAATGGACTTATTGGTTGGACAATCCATTGATTGTTTACGAAGACAACCTTCATGGTCGCCCTTTTGATTGGAAAATTGCAGCAATGCTCTGAAGACTATCTATATTTCCAAGTAAAAATTAATGTCACTACTGCTTGACAGCAAGTTGTCTAAGGTGGATATCAAACTTTGAACTTCTGAAATAAATCCAATAAATCTAACGACTACTAAAAACTTCACTTGCAGTTTTTTTCGTTCGGCTTATTATACTGTGTTTCATCATTCAGCGAAAATATATTATTTAATTATTTCAAAATTAATAACATATTCCATTTATTTAAGGAAAAAACACACTAAACAATTAAACTAAAAAAAAATTTCAAACCAAAATTTGTACATTTTTTAGGTAATGAAAAGCATGTGAATTCAGATGAACTCAAGTTCCCATATTTTGTTTTCGTAAATGTGCAATTTAAAATATATTGCATGTTTATTTTTATTTTATTTTATTTTAGCGTATTGACTGATAAATAATCTGATAAATGAAAGACATATATTCTTTAATGCAACAAGATTATAGAGATATTAAACCAACTATAAATTAGATATATGTATATGAAACGTCAACGCCTCAATGGCTTATAATCAAATGGTTTATTCAACTGTCTTTAAATTGATTAATATTTATTTATTTATTTTAAACAAAGATTTTTAATCATATAATCAGAAAATTTAACAGATAAAAATTAAGTATTGTTTGTTATAGTGTTTATTGATGCCTAATTCTTTCAATGACCATATTGTTTAAAAATGTGACTCTATCAATATCAATGTTCATCTTTATCGGTCTTTATCAAATTGATGCATTTACTGAATGCCAAAATATTGTTTCATTGATATTAGTTATGAGATCATTAACAATTTAGGCGTTGTTATGATGTTTATATGTTGAACGATTTATTGAAAATTATTGATCAGTATATTTTTCAAGAGAGATATCAGTGTGTGAAAATTATCTCGAGATTATGAGAATAAAATACAGAGCAGTGTATGTAGAAATGCGCAATGGCAATGGTGAAACACATCATTGTAAGAACAATTAGAATTAATTTTAGCACTGATTACTCATTCTGGAATTCTAAATATTTTGAGTTTACTGTTTACTAGTTGCAATTAGTTTTCACTTACTGAATATATGATTGAATTGACCAAGTCGTGAGATACGATTAATTGAAAAAAGTTCATTTGTATTTGTCCACTGCAAAGAACCTGTGTATAAAATATACAGGGTGTCTCAGAACTCAACGTCAAGCCGAAAAACGGTGATAGTATTAACCACAACTGAAAAAATTTTGATCTCACTTTGTTTGAAAGTTATGAGCTTTTACGTACAACCTAGAGTTTTCGTGAAATTTTTACCATTTTTGGTTATTGTGGTTAATTTTTATTAGTTTTGTTCTTTTAAGCGCTGAATCTGTAATCGTAAATAACAATGCTAGGACAATTAAGAATTATGACTTTTTGTTGAACTATGAATTCAAAAAAAAAAAAAAAAAAAATTGAGAAATCCTTCTTTAATAAAGATGAACTAAGTGTGTTAGCAAGTCATCAAAATTTGGTGCATTTAACCGCGATTTGCATTTAACCAGGAAATTGCGAACTGATTGTGAGTAAAATGCACTAGCAAAAATCATGTCATTTATGAGTTTTTCTTTTTTCACTAAATTTTTTGCATTGTTAAACTATGAAGTATTTTACCATTTTACAATCCGGAATAAATACGCCAACTTTTGATGAAACTTGTCGAATTACTTTAGATTATTTTTATTAAAGAAGAGACACTCAAAATTAACCGATTTAAAAAATTTTAAATACATAGTTCGACAAAAAGTCTTAATTTTAAAATCTTGGAGAAATTTTGTCATTACTTTTGACTGTAGTTTTAGAAATGTTGATCCAAAGTTTAAATGAACAAGATTAATAAATATTAACCACAATAACCGAAAAATAATCACATTCTCACCAAAACCTTAGGTTGCACTTTAACCTCATAATTTCCAGATATTTTTTTTTAAATTTTTTTAGGACAGTTACGATCAATACTGATAGTATTATTCTTGACGTTGAGTTCTGGGACACCTTGTATGTATCTATTCAAGATGTATGTATGCGTGGGAATAAATAATGATACGTTTGTAATAAAACATGTAATACATTAATGATGATCTCATAAATTTATCGCGGCGTAATGTGCAATGATGTAAATAATAATCATATGATGCGGTGCATTTGTCAATATGCGTTTCTCGTGCACAATCCCTGCGTAACGTTGCATTTCCGCGCTGTTTTATAAAAGGTTAGTAGCAGTACATTAATGCGTTTGTAATGTCTTTACGACATTTGTATATATCTCACCGTTGAGGCAAAAGCGAGACTGATGGCGAGCACAATTATATGGCCAAAGAAAATGATAGTGACAACAATCTTAACTTGTCTTTTGTTAATGTGCCCGAGCGTATGTCGCGTTGCATAATTTATCGCTGTTTAAGATTACACTCACAAAATGCAGACAAACGCATTGTCAGAGTTGCATCGAAGGCGACAAGAAAAATGTTCAATATTAACACCTAACGCCATTACTTAATCTAGGGCAGGTGTGTGAGATGAGTTAAACTCCAAGTCGATTCAGGGAAGGATAGTGTAAATTTCTCATTGATCTATAATTTTAAGTAAAAATTGATATCACTGCTGCATAATGTCAGGATGTCAAGAGCGGGGTTCGAACTCACGACACATCCACACAAGTCCGTGAACCTAACGTTATATAGGCATTTTTTTGAAGTTATTGTGAATTGCATTACATGATATTTGTGTTATCCTAAGTATTATTATTTAGCTTTGCGTATTACTGTAATTAATTTAATTAAGATAATTTATTTACTGTAATGGGTCTAATCATGTATCCGAAATATATGATGTTTCAGATCAGTAAACGTCAACATTAGGATCTCAAAAAAGTTGCTAAACGAGTAATAAAAAAATAATCAGTATTTTTTTTGTATAATAATAATAATTATAAATATGCGAATAGTGCATAAAAAACATACAAATAATATGTTAAGAAATATTTTTTTAAACTATGGCTACGGTGTATATTTTACATGTTTGTTCATTTTTTTGTGATATGTTTAAAATTTTTACATTTTACTTTTATGCGAAGGTTATATTATATTGTTCATCCCAACCTGAGGGCAAATTACTGAAACGGTTAGATCTGCCTTTTACAAAAACTAACCATCACGTCTTCCCACCAATAGGAATCGAATGTTTTTTGAATCATTCCAATCGGTTGAACCGTGCTCTCAAAATCATCGACGAAAATTGGTATCCGCACATACATACGTAGGCTATTGAAGTTTTTATTTTTGATTTGTTTACGATTGCTATAGCCTATCCTAGGGATAGTTAATTAATAGATTTTTCATTACGTAAATTTGATGGGTTTCTGTAGAGATAGGATTATGCAATTTGTTCGTAAAATTAGTGATAATGAAACGTTTATCCTGGTCACAGTTGCATTCGTGAGCAATTGCGGTCAAACGATTTTTCCATTTGTCTCAGTATGTAATTATTTTATTTCACGATTATTTATAATAATGGACTTGCACCTGAGATCATCTACGATGCATAACATATGCGACGAACACGCTCGCGCGAGAAGACACCTGCAATGGTTTCCATTACAGATGAAAAAATGTTGCAAAATCGAATGAGCATTTTTCTCAACAAGAATTTGATTCATATTACGCTTAGTGCATCAATGGGATTTTCTGCTGTCTATACTAAGAAAACGACAACATTTACAACAACACAATATAACGGAATTCGTACTAGTTACATTTAAATAACAAATTAATCTCTGATGTTACGACACAAGGTCATCCGCGTTCACAGCTTGTGCGCGAGATGATTCATTTTGGTGGAGCAGATTTTCTCATGCCACCTCATTATATTGTAATCCAATATATAATTTAAACTATTATCGATTATCAGAGCATGAATCACTAAAAAATAACTAGCTCGGACGCTTGTTGCATAATTAATTAAACCGCCTCAATTTTTATTATTGTTTTTCATTTGATAACAAAGTAGGGGAGTCTGGGTACGGTTGTGCCGGAGTACTGCGGTGACAGTCGCAATAACAGCTAACTAATTTTGGCATAGGGTCCAGAGGGAGAAGATGTAGTAATTTTGTTTGAACATTATTTGCATTGAGGTTGCGACCTACATTAACATGATCAGTAGACCGCATTGCTTTTAGAGCCGAAAAAACAGTTTTATAGTTCAATTTCTTTTGATAGTAATAGTTATTTGTATACAGATAGATAGATCACTTTGTTTGTTTTGCTGTAAGTTAAACATTGGTAGTTTATTACCAGCAATTAATTTTGGCGTAGATAATTTAGCTTAGTAATAACTATTTGTTTTCAAAAGTGTGCGTTGGGTACGGCGAACTTATTATTAAAATCTCTGTAAAATATCTGATAATTTGATGTGCATATGTCTAATGATCATTTTTGATCGCCAAATAGCATTTTTTTACTTTTTTTGCTAGATCTCCGAAACCGCTAGACCTGCCTTCATGAAAATTTGATCAGTTTTTCATCGTGTCAATACAAGTAAAATGTTTTTTTGAATTATTAAAGTCGGACGCTTCGTTCTCTTAAAAACCGAGTTGCCATTGTTGGCATTTTTTGCCCCGTATCTTCGAAATGGCTAAACCTGCTTTTGCCAAAAACTAATCAGTACGTCTCCTTATCAATACGAATCGAATGTTTTTTGAATTATTCAAATCGGTTGATCCGTGTTCCCGAAATCGTCGACGAAAATTTGTATCCGAACACACACACACACGCGCGCGCATACACTTGCGATTACTATAACTTACCCTACGGGAAGTAATAAAGAAAAATCTAAAGTAACTAAGACACAATTTGAAAGAGAAAGGAAAAAAAAAATTAAATTCAAGAAAACAAAAGACGTCACAAAGATTTCATGCAAACTTTTTTTAAAAAAATATGTTTTGTCATATATTGTTGTATTATTTTCATAAGCTTTATTTAAATGATATATATTGACAATAAAAGCCTTTTAAACCATTTTGATATTCAACCTATTTTTTAACTCCTATAGAGTAAGTTATAGTAATCGCAAAAAAATCGTTAATGAAAACTTTTACATATCTTTACGTTTCAAAGGTTTCTGATATTTTGGCATACTTTATAAAAAATGCTTGTATGTGTGTGTATACGTGTGTGTGTAGATACACATTTTAATCGACAATTTCTGAAAATTTTTTACTAACTAACTTATGGCTGATCAAAAAAAAGTGTCACAACCGTACCCC
>NW_020538040.1:176365162-176404781 GCF_003426905.1 Ctenocephalides felis | reverse complement strand
TTTAACCTGAATATACTAACATAATTATGTTGCTATAGTTTCTACTTAAATAAAGTGCTATTTTACTGTAGTCAATGAAACAACACGGTTGAGACTGGTTTTAATACTATTGTTAAGGGGTTATAATTCCATTAGTGTAAAAATTTAAAAAAATCGTTTATCTTTTTGTTTCATATTTTCAAAGTTTAACTATTTAAGAACATATGTACACAATGATTTTTTAAAATTTGAATTATTTTTAGAGATACAGCTGTTGGACCATGATCATCTTTTCTTTTGCCTTTCTTTTGCGTAACTTTAAACAAGTTTTTCTCAAAACCGTATTTTTCAATATGATGCTCACGATTCCTAGAGTTCTACAGAACCGATTTACTTGAAATTTTCAGTGAATCTTTTTTATAAACTTCTTTCTGGTGTATTGTAGCCTCATCCCCAAATACCAAGTTTACTATATTTAAAATTTGAGAAAACTCAAAAAAGTGGTTAAAAAACGATCTTAACGGTCAAAACAGTGGCCATTTTGTCAAAAAAAAAATCAACTTGTCCGTATAGCGACAGCATTCTAGATTGATTAACTTTTTTGTTTCTTTTTGGATTACTAGGAGAGCTGCAAGCGTGGGCATGATCACGTGTCAATTATTTGGGACCAACCACTTCAGCTGCTAATTTTTAAAATTATTGACTTTTTTTTTGTTCTTCTAACTATGTTTCTGCACTCTCTGTAACATTGATAAATAAATTATAGACAAAATGATGGTAAGAAAATTGGTTTCCTCTTTTTTTGAAATAATTTAAAAAGACCTAAATCCATGCCTCTACACTAGAATGCTCCTTTAAATCAATAAATAAATATAAGATAGAAAAAAAATTGGTTTTCTTTTTTTTGAAATGTTATAAAATGTCCTAAAATCCATGCCTTCACACTAAAATATCTCCTTAAATAAATAAATATAATTAAAAATATTATTAAAAAACAAAACACACTATGCCATTTCACCCGCACTTCCCTTATGTGTTATGCGTGTGCATTGCGCGAACGTCGAACGCGCTACGCTCACTTATTATGTGTGAATCACCGCACATCGCGCACACAATGCCGATTCCGCGGAGCGCGAATCTACACGGTCAAGGTTACATACTTACATCCCATGATGACGATACGTCGCGCATGAAATGATATCGGAGAAATCAGCTCGGTCACTGTTTGATGACGATGATATCATACGAAAGGATTTTCATTTGATACATATTTATTGATGTATCATTAGGTAATAATGATATTGATAGATTGATCTTGTTGTTATTGACCTCTTCTTAACAGATTTTAAGTTAAGTGCTTTCTTTATTAACTTGCACAAGGAGGAATTTATGGTTACCCAGTATAGGTTTTCTTGGCATAAGGGAGTTACTTATGTTATGTGTCGACACCCTTATCTATTTAGCGTCACATTTATGCCTCTATGTGTATACTATCACATTTATTACTCTATGGAGTCCACATCTCTCGAGTTCCACTCCTCATTCTATGGACTCTATATTCCGGCTGGACACAGGACCTCTATGTCTATCACGAGGGCTCACTCTCTCTCTGGACGTCTAAAAGGGACACTTAACTAATAATTATCTTTAATGAAGTACATATCTGTATTCTGTAATAAATCTATAAAACTGTATTCTGTAATAAATCTATAAAACTTTTGTTGTGTTTTAAAATACCAAAATTATCAACATCGCTGAAGGCAAATCATAACACTTATAACAAGAGTAACTAGTAAAGTCCATTAATCATGTGAGCAATTTTTAAGGATTTTTGGATCTTTTTCCCAACTCCTTGGTGATACGTGGTTATATTTAAATTAACTTCCCTCCCCCCACACAACATCATGTGTATTTTTAGCGCCTGGAAAAAATCCTATTTTTTTTTGAAAAATTTTTGATTTTTTTTTAAATCGAGGTAAAAAATAAATGCACTTGACATCTTACTAGAATCCCCCCCTCCTTTAAGTGATATTCTGTCGTTTTTTTATTTTTTTTTTTTAAATCGAGGTAAAAAATAAATGCACTTGACATCTTACTAGAATTCCCCCTCCTTTAAGTGATATTCTGTCGTTTTTTTATTTATTTTTTTTAAATCGAGGTAAAAAATAAATGCACTTGACATCTTATTAGAATCCCCCCCCCCTCCTCTACGTAATATTTGTCAACACCTTGAAAATATTTTTTCTGTAATTTTAGTGAAACTGTGCATGACCATAGGGTTCCTGGTCTTGATGATCGTACTAAAATATCAGAAGCCTACAACTGGTGGTTTTATTATTAAAATTAATTGAAGTTTGGATTAACCGGCCGCGTTTTTAGATGCGTGTTCGTGTGTTAATAATTTGTAGTTTTTTAAATCAGTTGTCGAAAATAACTAACATGTTACAAAAATTAGTCCCAATTAGATAATCTGCAATAGTATTTGACATTATAGGCGGTACAGCAACTCGGTGAACCTATAAATCAGTCATTAATCAATATATTGAATTTTTTTGACTATTCACTTACATCTTTTTATATGACTTGTGTTATAAGGAAGTCATATATATTTCAATTCGCGTGCGTAATTGTCATTTGTTCATTGCTCCCAATATAAATCTATATAGCTACGTAATGTTTGAAATGGCTAACTGATAAGTTCTTGAGAATTTAATCGATTGAATGACGCACAATTTTAGGTTAGATGTGATGCATCTTTACTGCGAAATGCATTCGGACGACATACTTTGCAAAAGCAATCAGAAGTACCGTATATGTAGATCGATTTTCACTGATTTATCGTAGAATAATTGACGAATCGTAGCCGGCACGTAGCCACATCTAGAACGGCGCCGGGGATGACGATACCAGTTGAACTAAATAGACTAAAAGTCTATAATGAGAATGGAAGCTGATAGAATCATCATTTTATTTTAAAGGAAATGTGATATATATATATATATATATATATATATATATATATATATAGTTTTAAAAAAAGAAAATATACTAGCACTGAAAATATGACATGGGATTCTAAATATATTACCTGACATGGATAAAATAGTCATATTTATATATATTTTCTGATTAATATATTGTCAAATCACATCATAAGTGAAAATTACTTAGCTAATAGACTTGTTAATATAGCATAATTATCAAAATATACAAACATAAACGCCATGAATAAATATATTCATTAGCACGGTCAAGAGCTCGTGTTAATCTTATTGTTAGAGCGCGCGATACTCGTTACGTATTTCTGAATAAAATAGCATATATGAATAATCAATACTTTACACCTGTGATTTGTAATATTTATGTAAAATAGTGCATATTTCAATTTGCAACTGGTGCATCTTGAAATTGTATTAGAAGATCTAGATGACTTGTTATCAATATAGTCGTTTGATTGAGGGCTAATTCTCAGATAAAATAGAATTGTTATGAAAATGCTATGTTATTGGTCTATTTTCGTATTAGGTAGTCACGACTTATCAAAATCAATATATTCGCTGTGCGATCAAATAAGTACACATAAAACCTAACTTCACGTATGTGTTAAAAGAGACATCAAAAAGATGCACTTATGATAAAATAAATTGTTATTTGACATTCGTGCATTTTTAGGTTAGGTTTGGTAAGTAAAACAGTTTATTACTACCAACTCATATGAAGATGGACCCGTAACATAGCATTGTCTTAACATTTATATTTTATTACAGAATTTGTCCCTGAATTTCACTTCAGCCAACATAATATGATTGCTTTGTTGCTTATTATCCTGCATCACAAATTTAAAAAAAAAATAATTTTTTAATTGAAAAATTAACCCTTTCACTACAAGAGTGTTTTTCACGGGAGTTACTATACACTACGAGCCAGCAGGAACTCAAGTACATTTTACACAATATATTTATAAGATTCCTACTTTATTCGAGAATTGGACCCTGAATTTCACACCAACCAGCATGAAATGATTGTTTTGTTGCTCATTATTATACATCACAAAATTTCATCATTTTATTCGAAGATTAACTCTTTGTCTACAAGCGTGTTTTCCACAGTAGTTACTCTAAACTACGAGCCAGCAGCAGCCCAAGAACTTTTTGCATAATATATTTTAAAATTTTGCCTTCATTTGCAATGAAAATATAATTTAAAATTGAAAATTACACTTCAAAAGAACTAAAAATTGTAATAGCAAGTCATACTTATTAATAAATAGACGACAATCGTACACACAGGTCGTCAAGCTGATTTTATTATCTAAATAAACGCCCTTGAGGCATGCGTAACATTTCAATTTTCTTAATTCTTTTCCAACTTATTAGGGTTTTTTATGAGATAACGTAAAAATCTTAATTCTATAACGCAGTCAAGACAACCATTATCAATGCTCATGACATTTACTTTACTTTTTCAGTCTAAAATAACATTTTTATACATAGAAATGCAAACATTATAGACCGCTGTGACTTGAAAGTCGCATAATTCACAAATAACAAAGAAAAATATTTAAATAGAATTATTTATTTTTATTTGCATATATAGACTCAAAATTACTGTTGTTTTTGTTTTCCTTTTTTTTTTAATGTGAAACAAAATTCGGCCAATAGAAGGTTGAAGATACTGTAAATTTCAGTAAATTAAAAATAGCGAAGTAAATAGTTTTTTTTACATTATATAACATATACAATTAAATATTCTGTTTTAATCATTCACTAATGGTGCGACTATTTTTAGGTATTATATAGTACTAATCGCTCATGATGGAATTACCGATCTGATTAAAAGATAATAATATATTATAAAAATCCACCTGAGTTACAACAATGACTAACAAATTTATCTCGCTCTAAGGCGGGTAATAAATCGTTATTATAAAAGACCTCGTTAGTCATGATTGCAAAATTTCCGATGTGATTTTCAGAAACCTTTCAATTTCTCGCGAATACAAAAGATCATGTACCGATCGATAAACAATAGAAAACACCAAAATCGCAATTCAAAATTCGTAGAAGAAAAATCAATTATAGATGCGGGCTATTTGTTGTTAGGATGTCGGAATATCCATTCAGAACTGAGTAGAGTTAGGAAAAAAAATGTTCACGATTTGCTTAACCCACGGAGGTCCGGAAACTGTTGAAATTTCTCCGGCATAGTGGCGCTAGATTCGTCATAAAACAAACTCGCGGATCATGCTAACGTAGATCTACATAGGTCACGTGCGCGAATACTTACATAAATTCTTTAATAATGATTAACAACATTGGATGAAATCTGGTCGATGGTCCACCGGTGCCGCATTCCTCTCGCCCGATCTTGCACATTCATCATAAATCGAGAGGGTATTACGCATGCTCATTATTCCCATTAAAACCTTACTTAATGACGTAACATGACATTTCATCGGCTGCATCACGGATCCGATGAACATGAGATTGCTTATTGTGAAATCGTTCAAAACAAATTGTGTCCCGAATATTAAGAAGCAGTGACAGTATGGTTTTTGAAACACATTCGGTCATCGGAAGCTCAAAGTACAAAATTATAAGTAAACCACTTGTCATGAGCACTAATATTTTATTATGGTAATTAAAGCGTTAATCGCCGTGTCAGTCATATGTGTCTGACGCTAAGATGTTCTACAGGATATATATGTCTAACCTAAACCATTTGGCAGAAGGAGAACAAAGCTTTAATATAGGGTTAGGGTAACTTCAGGCACTGCGGTCATAAATGGCAATCTAAAAACTCTTACATTATTCTTCTCTGAATCGAGTTGGAATTTAAGTCAGCTCACGGACCTGCAGGGCAGTATTAACCATTATTTTATAGGTCCATGTTAGTCATAAGTGTGATATAAAAAAAAGTATTTTTCCAGGAATTTTGTCAAAAAAATTCTTTAATACATAAAGGTTTTTTTGTTACATTTTTAACTAAATTACCAAATAAAGTTACTATGGCCCACGAGAAAATTTTTCTGGTATTATCGTAAGTAACGTACTAAGACTAGGGACTCTATCGCCTTTCAAAGTTTCATTAAAATCGTTAATAATAATTTTTTAACCAATTACGAAGAAATGACCCGGCTGATCTTAACCAAAAACTAATCAGCACGATTCCCAACTGATCTAAATGTCTTTTGAACAATTTTGAACTTTTAAAATCAATTCAAGATTTTTGGCTAAAGCGTGAACCAATAATTTTGCACTATTATGCTAATTACAAAGAAACGGCTTGGCAAAATTGATAAACGCAAGTCCTCATCGAGTTGCATCAAATTGATTTTAATTTTTGAAATTGGTGCTGCCGCCATTTTTGAGAAAACTTCGACGAAAGTCAAAAATCGGCTTACCTATATACAATTTACATTCAGAATGACCTGAGACGTCGAGAAAACATAAATATTATCAAGTGGTAATTTCTAGCAAACTAGTGGTTCAAGGCATTGCTCCTTTAGGCAAATTGCTGAAACTTCCCGTACCGTAATTAATCCTTAGAGGTTTAAACATATTATTGAATATTCAGTAATCAATTCAAATTGATCAATGATTAATAATAACTATTTTAAATATTTTATTTTTTTTTTCTATATTATATTACGTGCAGATTATTATAAATATATAAATTGTATCATTCAAATTTTAATAATATAAGTTCTCATAAGTGTACAAACAAATTATTGTAGATATAATGCATATATATGTATAAACAAAAGCCGTATCTGGTTAGGAAGACTTGTTATGAGACCTTATCTCATTTTTCTAAGATTTGAGCAGAACAAAATGCAAACATTTAAATTGCAAAGTTATTTTTTTTGTTTCAAATATATAAGTGGTCTTTAAAATTTTTGAAAAACCTGTTTTTGTTTGAATGTTTAAATGTTTTTAAATCATACTGATCGGAATGTTCTGCTTTCTTAAAAACTACAATTTTTTGCACTTTTTGTCAAAAGCTAACGTTACCGTCGCCCCATAAATACGATTTGGATAAATGCATTATATAAGACCTTATCTCATATTTATAAGATTTGATTAGAGCAAAATACAAACATTTCGATTGCCAAGTTAAATTTATTTGTTTCGAGTATATAAGTGATCTTTAGATTTTTTGAAAAATTTGTTTTTGTTTGAGTATTCATATGTTTTTGAATCAGCTTGATTGAATGTGTGGAGATCAAGCAGGCTAGTCATGAGTGAGAAAAACAATTGGACTTGTCAATATTTTCATATCATTGATTTTTATAGTCAATAAATTTTATATATTTTTATACAAGTGGAGTTTATACTTTCATATACATCACTACTCCCACAAATGCTCCGTCATCTTAAAAACTACAATTATTCGCATTTTTTCAATTTTTTGTCAAAAACTAACGGTACCGTCTCCTCCTCAATACGAATCGAATGTTTTTTGAATCATTCAACGGTTGATCCGTGCGTCCGAAATCGCGGACGAAAAATTGACAGACACACACACTCATACTCTCACACACATACAAACAGCAATTTTTTCTTATGTATGCAAAAATGTTCAAGAGATCTTGAACCAATTAAATTTGCAAAAATATTTATTTTGATTTGTTTTCGATTACCATAACTTACCCTACGGAAAATTAACTAATTCTTCTTCAGGAAGTTAAAAAATACTAAAAATAAAACCTGTAAAAATCATGTTGCGTATAATACTTTTAATAAGAGTATTTGTGAGATTTTTTCTAGAAGTCTCTAAAATGCGTCTTTGTTCACCTATTTATATTCCTCAACCGGTCCACCGTTTAGCATCCGGTGTCACACAAAAAGGTTGACAATTGACATCTCACTCGGCTCATTTTTTCTTCACATGGGCGGTCTACCTTTACAAGCAGAAAAACATATGCAAACACACGACCACATGAATTCGAGTCCATATGAAGTTATCTGTTTACACGACGATGCCCCGACTAGCGGCTGACTAATTAATAATTAGCGCCGCGATACCATAATACCTTGTTAGGTGCCACACTAACCGATTCGGACACCATTCCGGCCGCAGAGGAGCCGAAGGAGCAAATGAAAGGAAAGACGAAGAAAAAAGCTCCACTACAATGGGATAGAACTATTTTAAAATTCGTTGTAATGCGATATGCGTCGCTCTATTTTACTACACCTACATGCTAGAACATTAATGAATGAAACAAAGTAGCAACATTGTTTTTGAAATATTGTTAGACTTCTGGTCCTTTAGCATCGACTGGCAAAACGGCGGGTTAAAATTAGATCGATGACTGATGCATTTGTTGAAGATTATTTCACTCAATTAACAAGAATCTGCATGTATCAATGCTCGAAATAACTAACGCTTATATAACATTTAGTAAATGTTTAGATTATAATTTTATCAATATGCTTGGTGGTACATTATTCATCGAGTTGAATGTCCTAAAATACTAATTTATTTACAATATCATTAATTGATTTTTTTTCAATTATCACGGGTAAAGAAGGACTTAAAAGTCTGTATTAAAGGTAAGCCAACACTATATCAAAAACAATTATACTTGGTGTTTTTTAAAGATTAGGGGGAAGTCCGCGAGTGCCGGACACCTAAGGTTATTTATAAATAAATCAAAAACTATTTTTCGAAATGTTTATTAAAATTATGAGTTATGTTAGATAACAAAGTTAGAAATCAAACTAAATTAACAAAAACGCAACCTTTGCTAAAAAATAATTAATACTATCAATCAAACTTTGGTAACAAAAAATATGATTTTACAAAGTGGCACCTAGTTGGCACCGGATATTTCAAACTAACCAGCATTGAACACATATGTAGCCATCTCCACACTCTGAAATGTCTGCACATGTGTGTTTGACGAATATTCTTAGATATTGCAAAAAAAAATCACTAATTATCCACCCTTTTGGCTGGGCCACACCGATGCTTTATTTTATGATGAATGCTCCAGCTGAGATGAAAATCCTTTGACTAGAAAATACGAAAAATGGGAGTATGTAGTGACCCTTAGCACTCATACAGAACAAAATTAAATAATTAGAGTAAATTACGTCAATTCTCACAAGAAATATCAATATGTTTACTTCCGGCGCTAAGGGACGACTTAGTGTCCGGTGCTAAGGGACAGACAATTTCGTTCATTTGGTGGTACCTACTAAAATTGTTTGAAATATCTAATAATATTCTACCATTTTACGGATAACAATCAAGTACTACTTTTATTTTTGAATGCCACTAAAATATAAATGCATAAATACACTATAATTACTTCCATTGATATTTAGGTGACGCCGTGTTTTTGCGCCTAAAACAACAAAGGGTCGCTCCCGCCGTGGCCGTGTGCGTCACAGGTGAGTCTTAGCGCCTGATCCTGCGCCCCTTTCACTTGTATTTTGAAATAAAAAGATTTATACTCGCTTAAATAATACGTGTTATATAGAGTGTCCGGCTTTAAGTGCCGTCCGGCGTTACGGGACTTTCCTCTGTATTTTAAAGTAGAGAGTCACAAAATATGTACATATGTCTAACCAGCCATTACCTTAAATCAGAACACATCGTTATCACGATGTAATTTTTTTGTTAGTTTTTTTTGTAACAATACTCAGAGTATTGTTGTTTAGTTATCGATACCTGAATATAATTTTCTGAATTTGAGACGGTTGTGTCACTTTTTTTTGATCAGCTATAATTTTGTTAATTTACCAGTTAGCTAGAATAAAAGTGAAATACATGGTAATTTAAACTTTAGCCTATGTAGAAATATTGAAATGCTGTCCTCAAATACGATGTATTAGTCATAAAAACAAGTCACGATAGAAGCAAATCGGACGTTTACACCAGCTCTACCCTAATTGCATCGCATTGATTAAATAAGGTAGCTATCATTCTGTAAAACTTCTTCTAAAATTAAAAATAAAATAGTTGGCCAAACCCCCCCCCCCCTCCTTGGCCGTCTCTTTTACTCTACCAATTTTAGAAATACAACAAAACGGACATATTTGTTGACATTTATTATAGTTTGTTAGATTTTCACTAGATAATTACTAAAAGTCATATTGGACTTTTGTGCCCTATCTTATTGAATTATCATATCGCCTCCTTGAATTATCATTAGCTAAAGCAACGTGTTCAGCCTGTGCCGGAGACCACCTGCTTTGGTATCATTCAGATACACATCGCGATCTGTACCTCATTCAACTAGTTGTGGATCACGTGCACGTCCGAAAACACACAAGAACAAAACCACATATACTACAAATGAAGCTATTAACTTTACGATTGTGAAAAATACGCCGTTCGGTGTGAAAGAACAGCACTGTGGATGGCCGGCCGCTTCAAGCAAATGGTATCATGTACGATCTGACAATCCCTTGCTCGTTAAATTCATTAACAAATATGTCGTCAGTTTGTGTCGTATGTTTTATGAGATGCTTGTTCATTTTTTCCTCTACGACGGAAAATATAAACCACATTAATGTGGTTATCGTGTCCGTTCCAGTCGGACACCTAACAGCGAAGGCCAGAGATCGCATTTTTAAGATTTGGCGATAAAAACATATGAAACAAACAGTGATGCGCCGTGCGATGAATTTATAACTAACGCGCCGACGACGTATTGTCTGAACGCGTATTGTTCCTTCGGTTGATTCTAAACCGTATAAATCAAAATTGTGATGTGTTAATGTTCTCGAAGAAAATATCATATATCTGGTACGGATGTACCCAAAGATTATCGTTTAACAAAAAAATTCCAGAGTCGTAAAAACTAGTGTATAATCTAGATAGCCACGACTAAAAAAGTAAGTGAATTCGATGAACTAAGATAAGTCGATTACATCATAAGCATATTTTTAGCGACATTAGTTCAACCTCCGAAGAAAATGAGTTAATGTGTGTAAAGGAACGATGATGGTGCAAAATTTTCATAAGTAAACTAATAGCCTCACGTCGCAATAATAGAAATGATACGTCACTATTTGTACAAAACATTATCACTTTTCAAACAAATTTTCCAGAAGTACGTAACAATGATATCTGGTAAAATTACCTCTGAAAGTCAACGCCAGACACTTACTTCACTATATCAATAGTGATAATATTAACAAGCACCCACATCTATAACGTCATCATCTTACAGATGTGCCCTCAAGCGCTAAATGCTAAAAAAATACTTATAGTTGCGGGATGAAATAATTTTGTATGTATCAGTATGAGGATGAACTGCGTTGAATGCGAATGCAGAGAGCGTAGTAATAATTTTGAAACGAATCTGACATCGGTAGAACATGAAACGGTGTTCGCAGCCGAGCAGACATGTCAAGAATGTCGGTAAAGGTAATCATCATATACCACCGAGCTAACGAGACGGCGGCCAAAGCTGCGATCGCGGCTCGGAAACAAAATTCTTGAAAATCGAATTCAATTTTCGAACTCATAAATTTCATATCTGCATTTTGACTGATTGTATCAGCATCAAACCAATATTAAAATTCATTGTTTCGTCAATTTGAAACATAGCTCATATACAGCTCTCCAATTTGGTAATATAGATGGTAAAACAATGCACTGAATTTTATTAATTTTACGTCAATTTGTCAATTTTGCTCCTCGTGGATTAGTACCTAAAACTATGAAATTTCAATCAGCGGTCCCAAGTTCGATACCCACCTTGGATATCCTGATGTCAACCAGCAGTGACATCAGTTTTCATACGAAAACAGAGATAGCAATATGTTTGCAAGTGAAAATAGCTTTTACCCGGCATTTCTACATCACTAGCAAATTCATCACAAATACATTAACTGTAATAATAAAATTTATCACAAAGGCACAGGACAACTATTTGGGTCACAATCTATGAAACCGATGTAATTAGTCAAGTCAAATTATTACAATTGCTTATGGTACTTTTAAGTTCTGATCGCTACACAATTAATCGTTTTCCTACTTATGTAATTTTCTGTCTATTTTTTTAGATGTTTACTGCATCTGTGACATAAAATATTGCCAAAAAAGCAAATATTATTAAGAACATGTAGGACATACACACGTAAAATTGTAAGGGCAACTATAGATATACTTAAAATTTTATTAGTTGAGACCTAGAGACAAGAAATGTTAGACAAATTTCAATAAAAGGCTATAGAATATACGATATATAGCAATATGTTTCCAAATAGAAATAGCCCCTACCTGGCGTTCAATCAATAACCAATTCAGTACACCATCATTAAAAAGTTAAGTTAAATCATCTCAACAGCTTATAGGACTCTTAGTTCTGATTGCTAACAAAATAAATCGTTTTCTTACTTTTGCCTCATCTGAGACATAAAATATTGCAAAAATAGCAAATATTAAGAATATGTGCATCCACATGTGTAATTTTACCGACAAGTGCAGATAAACTGAAAAATACACCAATTGAGGTTTTGGAACAAGAAATGTTAAACAATTTTCAGTTTAAAGCTTTGTTCCGTCTAAAAAGCTCAAATCGTTTG
This sequence comes from Ctenocephalides felis, assembly GCF_003426905.1. Classification (NCBI taxonomy): domain Eukaryota; kingdom Metazoa; phylum Arthropoda; class Insecta; order Siphonaptera; family Pulicidae; genus Ctenocephalides; species Ctenocephalides felis. Next base: position 176,392,257 of record NW_020538040.1, on the reverse strand, counting down.
CGTTTATGAACATAGAACAAATGCAACATCGATTACTCGATCTTTTACTTGTTTCTGACATAGTCCCAAGGATTTTTTTTATAATCCTTGTATCAACTAGCAAATCTAAAATGTGGCATTAAACACAATCAGACCTACTTAAAATAAAGACTGGTGCTCCCTGGTACATGAGCAATAAAAGTCTGCATTATGACCTGAATGTTCCATAAATTAAAGACTTTTTAAAAACAAGATCCACCAATTATCATCACAAATTAGAACATCAACCCAATTCACTCGTTGCGCTTCTTACACCAGAAAAAAGGCTTAACCTGATTCAATAAATTGTATCCAATAGTAATTACCAACTAAGGTAATTACCACCTATAATTCTATTTAATTAATGCAAATCAAAGTAACTCATAGAATGTACTATGAACATAGAATTGATGTTCTGATTGTTATTAATAAAGGACATAAAAACAAACTTGTATCAACTATTAAATCCTTTTGTAGTTTGTTTTAGTATTCTGGACTTTACTCCGATGGAGTACAGACTAATCAATATCCAAATAACAATAAAAACAAAATGTCATTTTTATTCTGATATGATCGCTAATCAATCTCCAATCCAAGCAAGTAGTGAATTAAATCCAATACCCCAACACATCTTCATTTTCCGAAGGTTTACGTAATCTTCAGAGATACACTTACTGTTAGTCATACCTTTTACGTCAATTGAACTTATCAAGGCGTTTCCAATGTTCACAAATAACGCGGATGAAGGAAGCTCTGTTAACACGTCGGAATTCCTGTGGTTTATGCGACATGTCACATCTAGTTAGTCACCGTACATACTTACAGATCATCAGATCCGCATATGACTTCAATGTTGAAATACTTTCCTTTTACTGTTGCATTCTAGTAAGACGTGCTATGTATGAAAAATTAACTTGTTACGAGGCCTGACAGACTATCAGTTAGATATGCTTTAATGTATTTGTTCTTATAAAGTTAGTCGACAAAATTTCTTTAGAAGACCAGGACATTTCTTAATAATTTAGAGTAAGTTTATTGACTTCTGTAGAGTTTAATAGTTTCCATTCACGTATAAGAAGCTGAGTTCTTAATTTACAAGGATTATCACGAATTATTTAGGGAGTATTCTGATCTAGAGGCATGAATTTTATGCGACATTTGAACGACCTAAACAGGCAAACGGTATTTTTTCTATTTTTTTACAAGTTATTGAATAATGTTTTGAAATAGAAACAAAAAATAAAAAACTAAAACTAGTCATGAAGCTTCATTTCTAGAAGATGACGAAGTTGAGGGTCTCCTGCCCTACGCATTAATTTAGCTCTCCAAATAATCTGAAGAAAAAAGCTTCTAGAAAAAAAAAGCTTCTAGAAAAAAATGCAAACTTAAAGTAATCAAATCCAATGAAATTGAGAAATTGTAGGTATTGCATAGAAAAATAAAATTTCGAAAAATACGCATTTAAAGTTTTGCAAAGGAAAATGAGCATTGTCGTGGTGAACGGCTATATATTCGAAAACAATTTAAATATTAAAAAATCCTCTTGTACCACATATTTTTCGACAGTTGAACATTGGAAATATAAAAAATATTTTTTTTTAAATTCTAGACCAAAATACCCCCTTAAACTGATTAATGCAAGGCAAATTGATGTGACTTTCCAAACGAAATTGAAGATTTGAGGAATATTCAATATATCAATGAAAAATAATCAATGAGCAATAACATTTCTTTTAAATTTTGGATCATGTGGATTTTATTTACTGTAAATTTTATCATTCGTATTTTATAAACCTATAATATAAGTGCTTATAAGTGTACAAACAATTTTATGTTAATTAGTATGTTTGCAAGAAATATGAACATATATAAAAAAAATTAATCGAATCTGATTAGAATCAGATTAGAAGGAATCAGATGACTTTTTAAGAATATAAAAGAACGCATATGAAAAATATATATGCACTTCAAAACTGAAATTATTGAAAGGAAAATATTATATATCAAATAAAATTAGAAAAAGACAAATGAAACTAGTATCATTATTGGATAAAAAAAAAATCAATAACCGATAAATATTGCCATCAAAATATTGCCACATTTTAAATATTATAGGGATGAATAAGAATGAATAAGAAGTTATGCTGCTCAATTACAGTATTATATTTTTATCTTTGCTGTATGTACTTAAAAAGTACAATATAATGTTGGAATCGTTTTGGCTCTGTAAATAGGAATATGTAAAACATAATGATCTCAATCCCTCGTTCCAATTATTGCAAAACGAAAACTCTAATAAAATCAAAGGGATGCTATACTGTGAATACTTGAGGAAATAAACACAACATTTTATATATTTTAGGGATGAATAGATAGCACCTAATAAGAAGGTATGTAGCTCTATTACAATAGTATATTTATATGTTCGCTGTATGTATTTTCTACATTCATATTGATAACATATTATGTTGGAATCGTTCTGGCTCAGTAAATACGAATATGTAAAACATAATGATCCATTCCCTCGTTCCAATTATTGCAAAACGAAAACTCTAATAAAATCACAAGGAATTCATCAAGAAATTGCCATCAAAGGGATGCTGTACTGTGAATACTTGAGGAAATAAACACAACATTTTATATATTTTAGGGATGAATAGATAGCACCTAATAAGAAGATATGTAGCTCTATTACAATATTATATTTATATGTTCGTTGTATGTACCTTTTACATTCATATTGATAACATATTATGTTGGAATCGTTTTGGCTCAGTAAATACGAATATGTAAAACATAATGATCTCAATCCCTCGTTCCAATTATTGCAAAACGAAAACTCCAATAAAATCACAAGGAATGCATCGCATTCGGTGAACCGCGGTCATAGATGAGATATCGCACCGTAAACACACGCGAATACGCCTTCTCACCCGGCATTATGCAAATTAATCAATTCCGGAGATGAAAGACCAAACCGCGCCAACATAAATCATGCTCCGATTCGGGCGCACCGAAATAATATAAAAAAATGGCAAAACGCATTCGTACGGACGTGCCCGGGCTCGCAAATACTATAATATCGCCGAATAAGAATAAAAGCGATAGGCCCACTTCCCGGAATCCGGACGGATATTATGAGAATTCGGCGATGATAGAACGCCATGTCGGTTCAGCGTCTAACGCCACCCGGAGGGAACAGACGCCGCCGTCAGTGAAAAGTTTCGCAAACTCGAGGATTAGTCATAGGAAGTTTGCACATTTTCAATATATCACGACGATTAATAATGTCGAAATAACGACTTATGTGAAACGAAACTAAGCGTATAACTTCAAGATGTCCTCTAAAATTCCCTAGAAAATCACTATTACAACCCAGTAAATACAGGGCGGCGGTAGCAATCTGAAGTCCACATTGATTATACATGGGTGTCACAGCGCTGAAGAAATGCTTGTGGATTTCAGGTTGCTGCCGACGCTCACATCACACGGTGTTTACTGGGAATATAACTTTTAGAGCAATTTTGCAAATCCCCCATTTTCAAATTATATTTTACTCAATTTCGTGATTTTTCCAATATTATTGTTAAACCTCTTACGACATCAGTACAGTAAACGATAAAATACTAACTCAACCAGACTAGTACAAAAGCCACCTAGAAGATCACCCAAACTGACTTGCCAAAGAACTACGCAGAACACTACCAGGTCCATCATAGAAGAAAGAAAGTTGCTTATACGTTGATATATGCCAATATCAATATTAGTGTCCATGGTCAATTCATTTAGTGTTTTCGAAACATACTCATCTTCTTAAGAAAATATAACTTAGTATGTTCCGTAAAATTTCCGGTAAAATCACAAGTATAAGATCTATTTTACAACAATTCTGCAAAGCACCAATTTTCAATTTATGTTTGTCAAAGACTCAATTCTCAATTATATTGTAGAGCCATTTACGAAAATATAACTTTAAGATATTCTTGAAGAATTTCCTGAATAATCACAAGTGAATTTTCACGAAATTGACTAAAAACATCAATTGAAAATCACGGCTTTGCAAAATTGCTCAAAAAATTATGTTTGGCTGAAAACATAAATTGGAAATCGTGAATTTACAAAATTACTCTAAAATAAATTTATGCTTGTGATTCTAATTCCAATAATCACAAAAATTTATCAAAAAACAAACTGAAAATCGTTTCATAAAAAAAATGGTCCAAAATTAATTTACTTTTGTAATCTTGAGGAAATTTTAGAGAGAATCCAAAGTTACATTTCAGTAATTTTTGAAATTATTGTATTGCAAAATATTTTACAAAAAGAAATAGAAAAATATTTTATAAATAATAATATATATCACAAAATGATTGAACCAACTTATCATACTTCAACAGAAAGACTGCGTGTTTTTATTAATGAATAAGAACGATGTTCGTAGTGAAACTCCATTTTGAATAAACTTAAATATTGAAAACCACAAAAAAAGAAAAAAAATAGAGCAATTTTGCAAAATCGTTTATGGTTTGAGTTACAGTTTTCAATCAATGTTATAATAATTATAAAAGAGAAGATATAAGAAAATATCAAGGTTGAAGAGATGTCCACATAGAGCTTAGGGGACGTCCATTAATCATGTGAAGCTTTTAGGGGGAGGGAGGGTGTATAGCAAGATATAACGTGTATTTATTTTTCACCAGAATTTATGGGTTATTTTTAATTGTAATTTTAGCTAAAAGTAGCACATTGGTACATCTCGGAAGCTAGAGCTGTTGGCAAAGTTCTATTTTTTTTTTAGAATCATGTTTATTTCACGAATTACTTAAAACCATCATAACATCTCAAGAATTAAATTTATTATCACGCAATGTTATTATTATATTGTAAAATCACTTTCAAAAATATAGAAAAATATTTTAAAGCTAATAATAGACATCATAAAATGCTTGAACCAAGTGATTATCCTTTATCATTCACCTTTGCTAACAGGAATTTACCAGCCCCAACCCGTTTTTATTAATGAATGAGAAAAAAGTTCGTAGTAAAATTCCATTCCGAATAAAAATCTAAAATATAGAGCGATCTCCGTCGGTTAGTCATGAATCTGATTTGATCTCTTCCCGCGAATTGAATGAATTCCCTTCCCAGGCAAGCCCTTTACTAGAAACGCGCTAACGAGACGGTCAATGGGGCCGACCGAGGCTATCATCACTAGGATAACCGCCCGCGGCGAACAAATGCCGGATAAATCTCGTTGTTAAACTAACAGAGGGCGTTACGATAGTTTACTCACGCCGCCGACGAAAACGGACAGGAAATTATTAAGCACCTTACAATTTTGCCAAATTCTTACCTTGAAGAATGGACCGCTCATGAATGCAGAAAATGTCGCTCCACTGAACTTTCATTCAACTGCTGACTCATGCTGGGCTGTAAAGATTCAATCGTAGATTATTATTAAAATACATCCATATAAGTAGATATTCTTTTTATACATGATAACATACACACTTACACACAACACACACACACATATACATATATATACTAGATGACCCGGCAGACGTTGTCTTGTACCTACAATTGAAAAATTCCAAATTTTTTAATATCCTATCCTATACTTTTTATTATCCTATTTGATATCCTGCCTTTGTGATTCATAAATGGTCTTAGCATAAGCAGTATAAGAAATTCAGAAAAAAATAATATACTATCTGCGGTAAAAGAACAATATCATACTTAATTTTATCACACAACATAATTAACGAACGGATATCTACTGACATATATATTTACATAAAATATTTTTTTTTCCAGAATGTTTCTTATGATGTCTAATAAATTGTTAAGGTTATAATTGTTATCTAAATTTCAATTTTTTTAAATGGCTTCAGTATCTACTAAACACTCTTTTCTATACCTACTCAGCCAGCTTGCTATCAAGCAGTAGTATATCATCAGATTTTCTCTTGAGATTATACCCTTTATTTCACGCTATTTTAGGTTTGTGATTATTATGTTACGCCCATATTTAAATGTATTAAATTTTTTATAATATACTGATTGTCGAACAGACCTACCCCCTATAGTTTCATTTTAATATAGGTACTTGTATTTGTATTCGTTTATAAAAATAGCGCCAAGATATAATCTACTATCTACCAATAAGGTAATGCACGGAAAAAAACATTTTTGTATCATTTAAATCTGCGGTCTAAAAATCTCCGCATCATTTTATTAACTCTATCAAGAACTTAATAACCACGCAGTAGTATCCGGCATATTTATAATTACTATAATAATATTTATTGGTCAATAATAATTGATCAAATCTATACAAATAATAATTGATTAGCATCTATGACTTTTTCAAATTCCCATTTGTTCACAAACGTAAAAATTACGTAACGAAAGGGTAAAAATACAGAAGAAACCAATGATGAAATAGATTGTGCTATAAAAGATAGTTCTGGTGTTCAATTTAAATTAAGTATGACTCTATTAGAAATCCTTACACTACCTGTAAAATACGCAAACATTTTAAAATGCACGTATGTAACATACATTGATTTTTCCTGAAGTAACAAAATTAACTTGTGCACAGGTAACATTTTTATTGCATCTATTTGCCTTTATGGGTATATCAATAAATATTTTTAAATTCTCTCACTAAAGTATAGAATAGAAAATAATGTAATGTTACACATATCAAATAATAAATCTAAAGTCAAAACAAATAAACTTGACGATTCCAAACACTTTAAAATTATTTTCCAACATAAAGTTGCACAGTCTATCATTTTCCAATAAAACTTCAAAATAATCTTGCAAAAAAGCAGTATTGTTTATTGGGAGTAACCATATTGATTTCACATTTAACAAATAACTTTTTCAGTTATATTAATTTTCAAATCCATTTTTGCAAAGAATACCGCAATTCGATCTGAGTATCTATACCGCTGAAAAGTATGTAAAAATAAAAAAACGAAGATAAAAAACTCTTGGCTGGCCTTCAAGTAAAGCTAAGTTTAAGAAAATCTTAACGGCTGATCGTTCCGATTGCTAAAATAATAAAAAACTAGTAGTGCATGGCATCGTGCTTTAAGGCAAATTGCTGGAACTTTCCGTACCAAAAACTAGAATTTAAAAAAAACTTGAAGAGAACGCTCTAAAGAGAACGCTCCGTTTTCTCTAAAACTGAAATACCATTTACGGCTCTTTTTGCCCCGTATCTTTGTAACGGCTAGTCCTGTCTTTGCCAAAAACTAATCAGAACTTCTCTTTATCAATAGGAATCGAATGTTTTTTGAATCATTCAAATCGGTTGATCCGTGTTCGCATTAATTTTTTCTAAGGTCGGCCAAAATGTTCAGAAACCTTTGAAACGTAAAAATATATAAAAAATTTCATTTTCGATTTTTTTGCGATTGCTATAATTTATCCTACATAAAGTTAAAAAATAAAAAGGTACGAAAAAAAATTAATATAAAACAATAAAATCCATAAACCTTCCTCATTAGTTCATACGTATTTTACCTCAAATAACACAAAAAATTGTTACATGCAATAATTATTATCTAACAGATCCAATTAATTAAAGTGTATAAATTTTAATAATGTTGTTACAACAAAAATACGGTCCATAATCGCTTGTAAACTTTATACAATCCTACCCGTTTCTTAAATCAACAACCAATTTAAACATTTCGTGTCATTATCACGGCATCTGAAGAGGTAACCTTTTTAATATACTGAACATAATGTTCATTTGTCAAACATGCTATATAAGCGATAAATCCATTATATTCCAGATAAAAAGGTCCTGTGTTCGATGCGCCCGTGCAACTCGAATGCCCGAATAATAAAAGTCATTGTGAATTCTCGACGTAGTATCCGTGTTAATCCCAAATGAAAACATTGTGGTCTCAGCGGCTGACACACACGTAGACCGCACCGAAAAAAGAAACAAAAATACGAAGGTAAAAAACGGAGTAGTTTAGAGATCTTGTTAACAATATCTGCAACAACCCGTGTCAGACCGAGACACTCTGGACCAGTGGACATCAACCTAAGCGATAGGAATTTGATTGAACTTTCCGAGCCAAAGATGTAGTAATGCTAACGTCTTTTTCAGTCTTCTTGAAACTGGTGTCTCAAGATGTTGCACGACTATTAGAGGTATTATCCTCCAGATTTGGAAAATGTTGAACACTAGTTTGCTTTACTACTCTGTCTATCAATTTTATATTAAGATCGTTGATTAAGAAACAAAAATACGAAGGTAAAAAACGGAGTAGTTTAGAGATCTTGACAACAATATCTGCAACAACTCGTGTCAGACCGAAACACTCTGGACCAGTGGACATCAACATAAAGGATACCAATTTGATCAAACTTTTCGAGCCAAAGTTGTAGTAATGCTAATGGTCTTTTTCAGTCTTCTTAAAACTGGTGTCTCTAGATGTTGCGCAACTATAGAATTTGTATTATCATCCAGTTTTAGAAAATGTTGAACACTAGTTAGCTTTAATACTCTGTCTATAAATTTTATATTAAGATCATTGATTAATAAACAAAAATACAAGGGTATAAAACGGAGTAATTTAGAGATCTTGTTAACAATATCTGCAACAACCCGTGTCAGACCGAGATACTCTGGACCAGTGGACATCAACCTAATAGCAATTTGATCAAACTTTCCGACCCCGTAAAAGTCACATTAATAATACAATTTGAGATAACATTCTACTTCATATCTAAATTACTCCAAGATCTACCAAGATTTTTTTTTAATATTTTCAAACAGCGACCAGACCTTAAGAGTCCTATAACGGTTGGGCTGATTTGACTCAATACTATAGTTGATTCAAATTGGTTCTACAGATGGCAACCCTAACAATACAATTCCTGTCATAGGGCAAATATTTATTGATGAAGCAATCTGGCAGAGCTTTTTCTATTGGAAACATATTGCTATAATGTCTATAAATCTATGACATACTCTATAATATAGAGTATGATGCCTGCTTGACAAAGTATCAAAAATTTAAATAAATTATCGTATAAACCAACACATAGAGAGCCAACATCAAGAAAACATAATTTGTCAAAATGAAATAGACGCACCGTAAATAACAAATCTTCAACATAGACTTATATGAAACATGTCACCATGAAAGACTGATAAAATAACATAGGCCTAATATTTCCAAAATAACATTCCACATATCTATATCCTAATCACTCTAACAAGTAAGTAAGTCTTTTTTACCAAACCTAAAATATTATCGTCAAAAAATTTATCCATCGCAGAAGTTTTGTCCCACATTTTAAAATATTTTTTTAAGAACCAGACACACTGGATATTTTATAGTATGATCATCAAACATAGCAGTATTGACATCTAAAAATAATTTAAGTGCAAATGTCTCATTTTAATACGATGCGTCATTGCTTCCAATACAAAACATGTTCAATGCAAAAATAATATTAAGTAGCAATATGGTTTATTGCAAGTATATAAACTTTGTAGGAAAACAATTACATTATAACCTACATAAATTGATCACATTGGTATGTTTTAAATGCTTATATTAAAAAAAAAGCTCAAGCATCATCTGCAAAAATAGTGAAATTATAAATCTCTTGGTGCACAAATTATTTTGCTAAGATTATTTAATTTTTGTAACATATTTGACAAATATTTTAGGTATATAAGGTTAGCAGTTTAATAAACTCTAATTAATTCTTTAATTATATATAAACCTTCTTTTAAATATAAAATGAAATTGAATAATATGCTAAATTTATGATATTTTAAATACATCATCACTTGGTATACTTGATACGTTACACTGCCAAAAAACATAGTTGCCAATTCATAATTATCAGTAAGAGCACTTCAAGTCTCTAATAGCAATTTCACAAGGTTCACCAATTTGGGAAAACTAAAAGTATATTATAAACAAAATATCATTAACGCATGCATATTATTTATTTATTATTATTTATTTATTGGCACGTGTAGCAAAGGTTTCCAACGACTGCCAGTTTTTTTCGTGTGCATTCGGCCGCGCATCAAAACGCAAAACCAATAATCACTTATAATAAAACCCCGCTGAGCCAATCCAATGATACCTACCATGTACCTTGAATATTTACAACTATCTTTTAATTGGCTTTAAAAGCTATTTAATTTATCATTAAATAATTTAAATTATCGAATTTATATAATAATTAAGAGAATAGGAAAGATAGACTTATATGGCTTCCGCTTACATAGTAAAATGTTACAATAAATTATTGCATGGCGACTAGGATGACTATTACTAGAACTTTCAAATTCACCAAAAATTAAAATGTGTTTAAGTGTTTCTTGAAACAATATTTGTATTGCAATTTAAAAATGATTTTTCACAAAATTGTTGTTATGCTAAAATTAATTATTTAATTTTTCTTTAATTATTCATTAATGTCATTAATAAAATAAAAAATCAATTACTTTATATAGTGTACATACAATACCATAAGTAAAATATATATAGGGGCTATCTGTAACAGGGGTAAGTAGTAACAGGCGTCAATAGCATCTTAAACGATATTAAAATATTTTTTTGTCTCAGACATCTAAACCGTTCTGTATAATATTATCATAGCTACTGTACTGTACTGTCCCACAGACTAGAACTGTGTAGGTGCATCATTTTTGACATGCAATATAAAATTGATCTATCATAAAATTTTGGTTTGCGTTATTATTATAGACTAATTATAAATTTTATAAATCTTATTAACTTCTCGTAGGGTAAGTTATAGTAATCGCAAAAAAGATGAAAGTGAGAATTTTTATATATCTTTACGTTTCAGAGGTTTCTGAACATTTTGGCATACCTTAGAAAAAAATTGATGTATGTGTGTGTGTATGCATGTGCGGATAAAAATTTTTGCCGACGTTTTCGGGAGCACGTATTAATCGATTTGAATGATTCAGAAAACATTCGATTCCTATTGATGGGAAGATGTGCTAATTAGTTTTTTGGCAAAAGCACATCCAGCCGTTTTGAAGATACGGGATAATTTGAATGATTCAAAATCATTTTATTTCTATTGACGCAATGAAGGACTGATTAAATTTTTGAAGAGGCAGGTCTAGTGATTTTGGAAATCCAATCAAAAAAGTAAAAAAAATGCCATTTGGCAGTCAAAAATGATCATTAGACATATGCACATCAAGTTATCAAATATTTTATGGAGATTTTAGTAATAAGTATGAATTTTGCTTATATTTCTATGGGTTCCGCATCAATGATCGTTAGACTGCTAACCGACGCTTACGCGCTTCTATATTCTATATCTCTAAAACAGTAAAGGAGCACAATTACTTTGAAAAAAAGTTCAGAAATTTCAAAAAAAATCCGAATAAAAAATAAATTTAAATTTTTCAAGTCATTTCTCTTTCAAAAATTTCAAAACATCGAAATTCTCAAAAATTAATTTTTTAATTTTTTTCAAATTTTTGATGATTCGTCCCTGTTTGGGCGGGACAGTCCCGGATTTCCACCTTGTGTCCCGGGTTTTTCTAAAAGCAATATTTGTCCCGGTTTTTTGAAAATTAATACGTAAATTAACAAAGATTATGGAAAAAATAAACAAACGCTATTTTTTGCAAATTAATTATATTGAATATTGTGTAAAGTTCTTACTAAAAGCCTACAAGTCTGATTAAAAAAAAATATTCATATAAATAAAAACATTTTTTTTATTTAATCTTTAAATAGCGTTTGTTATTAGCTTCAACCGCCAACTTAGCATAACTAAAAATTGCCGTCCCCGTTTTGACTTAAAAAAATATGGTTTATAATACCTTAAATATTTTTAATTTTAAAAAATTGACAAAAAAACAACAAAAACAAATAAAAATCTAATTTTTTTGCATAGCTCTCTCAAATAATTGATTTTTGAATAATCCATCCACCAACTGTTCGTCTATAATGAAGACGCTGCACTCTATGATCATCAGTCATCACCCAGGTCGGTCGCATGGTTCACCACCTACATCCACATATTTTCGCATAACTCACAGTCATCACATTACATCAGTACGCGCGGACGACGGATTCATGTGCTTCAGTTCATATGGGAAGACAATGGGAAATCCGTACACCGGCGGCAAATTCGCAGAATGAAAACACGCGCCCGCGAATTCACTCATGTCTCGACAAGCTCGGAGACGTCTGCTCTCAAAAATTTGGAACGGACCAGTTTGTAATAGATACACTAGAAACGTTCCTTTTTTGACAAGGTCCCGGTGTTAGTGCATGGTTGTAATGAAGAGGCTTTCAGGACTTCAACTCTACAATTTACATGTATCCTCAAAAGTACCGGATGAAAAGACATAGATTCAGGGGGGTGGGGGGTAAAAGCATAGTTCCAATTTGAATTTCAGTAATTATATTGTCTAAACCAAGGCTTCCTTAAACTCTTGTCCTAAGTGACCTCATTTTCGACTGCGAATTTCTTGGCGATTCCATTTATGATTGCGAGTTTCTTGACAACCCCACACATATAAAAAAATAAATTAATATTTTTAAACGATTTATTTATTTGGTAACAATATTCATATAGGGGGAAGTCCCCGCGTGCAAGATACCTGAGGTTATTTATAAATAAATCAAAAAATATTTTACGAAATGTTTATTAAATTATGACTTATGTTAGATAACAGAGTTAGAAATCAAACTAAATTAACAAAAATCCAATCTTTGCTAAACAATAATTAATACTATCAATCAAACTTTGGTAACAAAAAATATAGTTTTACAAAGTGGCACCTAGTACCGGACATTTCAAAATAACCAGCATTGAATCTGAAATGTCTGCACATTTGTGTTTGATAAATATTCTTAGATATTGCTAATTGAAAAATCACTAATTATCCACCCTTTTAGTTGGGCCACACCTCTTTCACTTGTATTTTGAGATAAAAAGGTTTATACTCGCTTAAATAATACGTGTTAAATAGAGTGTCCGGCTTTGGGGGCCGTCCGGCGCTATGGGACTTTCTCCTACATATAAATATGGAAATATATATGTTTAAGAATTTGTTGAGAACATAAAAAATCAAGACGTGTAATATAAAATGATATAAATATTTGACATTAAAATCTCTCGCGACCCCAGAATCTTCACACGCTATCCCATTTGGGGTTGCGACCCATAGTTTAAGAAGCCCTGGTCTAAATTAAATGAACTATTTACATGACATGTATACAACACATAACATGTATCAAACAAACAACTATCGAATCATGTTCAGCAAAATTCCCTATTAGCTCCTAATTATCTACAATCATACCAGGACGCCCAATCGATGGATTGGTATTCGATTTAGACATTTTTTAAGTACGACCAAAAATTTCCTGATGTTCAGGATGGAATAAGTGCAAATAATAATAAATAATAAAAATCCTGATTAAAAAAAATGTTTTTTTTACTAATTTTCTAAAATTTATCATCTGTTCGATTTTAACCCATGGACGGACTAAGAAGGGACAGCCAAAAGATCCGACGTTTGTTTTTATTTTAAAGAGAGTTTACGAAATAGTAGCTGCATTATTTGACCATTATGAAATCCAAATTTTATGGGAACATTTTTTACAAAAAATTCATTGTAACAAACCTTGATCTTATGAAGCTTTCAGAACTTCAACTCTACAATTTTCATATATCCTCAAAATTACTAGATGAAAAGTCCAAAAGGGAGACACAAAAGTCCAATTTGACTTTCAGTAATTATATTGTCTACACTACATGATCTATGGAACAACAAATATCAAGTATCAATGTTTTACTTTTTACTATTTTTCTAGAATTTGCCATCTGTCCCATTTTGTCTTATGGGCGGGGTAAGAAAAAACAGCCAACAGATCCAACGTCACTTTTTTTAAATTTTAAAGAAATTTTACAAAATAATAGCATCATCATTTAACAAATATGAAATACAAATTCTTCAGTAACACTTTTTACAAAAAATTTCTTGTATATAACCTTGATCTGGTATTTCGAAATAATTTTTTAACAACAAAGGTCAAATAATAAATAATTTAATACATCTCACGTCAAATTGTTTTTTTTTAACTTGATTTACTTTTTTATTTACTTTTTCTCATTCTTTACCCCTTTGCCAGTGTAAAGGTTTAGTTGATCCTTTTTACCCCATCCACATGTCAGCTTTTATATAAGTTATATGAAAAAACTGTTGGATCCAACTTAAAAATAGCAATACATCTTACAAATACCTAAAAACTATATTCAGATATCATAAGAGCTCAAAACTAAAAAAACTACTAATAAAAAAAAATTGACATGAATCTCCTAATAGCAACCTTGTAAGAATTGATGTGATGGCTGGTTACATATTTTTTGCCTTCCACTTTAAAATAGTATCACTGAAAAATTCTATACTTGTTTTTGATATTATGATGGACCCTTTCACCCACGGCCCTTCAAGCCACGCTCTACCCTATTGTAATTTAATAAAAAAAATCTTATATTTTTACCAATCATTGGTTTATTGATCAAGATTAGGCCTATTTCATAAAATTATTGGCAACTTCCAAAATTCAAAAAAAAAATCGAAGATTTTTAGAGCATTAATCTGATATTTTATAAAACAAAACAAAATTATTCATTTACACACCTGGTGTCAATAATAAACTCACAATCAGTGTTTATCCTTATGTAACTATTTTAAGCAATCACGTCATCTTGAATCAGTAAATTTTATTCTCTGATTGATTTCTTACTATTGTTGATAAAAACTTTCAATTTATCTATATTTCTTGGTATTATTACAAATGTTTATTACAGATTTATAAATAAATCCCAACGTAAAACGTCATCAATTTCCACTGACCTGCGCCAGTAGAATCATTATTATCTCATATGTGTAATTAACTCTATTATTAACTTTATCTTGTTTACTTGGATGTAATATTAAATATAGATAAATGAAAGATATTATTGTAAACTGCAATTTTTTTCTAACAGCTATTAAAAGTTATATGACGTGTTTGACAACATACATCCTTACTCATTTTTAGTAATTTTCTCCAGAGGGCGACCCAGAGGTCAATTACTTATGACTATATATATTATATATGTATACCTAATGATACTCGACATTATATACGAGATCATTATATAATAATAAGAACGAGATAATTATATAATTTCAAGTAAAATTTTGATATCATACTGCTTGATATCGAGATGGCGGAAATTGGAATCGTCCCCGGGACTAGTTTGTGCTATTCCACGTTGTTAACCATTACACCACGACTAGGTCTGCAAATTATTACTTCACGTTTAATTTTTTCGTGTAAGCAGTTTAGATATTACAAGACAATTAAGTTGCGCAACGATTAACAAATTCCCACAGACTTTGAAGTTACGCGCAACACGGGTATTGAATATCAAATAAAACCGGATCTTTATGGATGTTCCACGGGAATAGAATCATTAACTCTCAAATAAATCGAAAATAATTCCCAAACATAATTAATTGTATGATTAATTTAATAATTTATACATTTGATTGATTGGGTATTAAGACTCAAACATATGCAAAATAATCATAATATGATGAATGAAACATTATAAATATAATTGATATAATTATCGCTAGATGTATAAATGTTGATTATATCCCTATTTTTTACTGAAGTGAGCCAATTTGGCTCATAACAAAATTGGAAATTTTTTGAAAAAAAAAATGGTCCAAGGCAATTTAAATAAAATGTTCATCATTAAAAAATTCATAATAAATATTTTCCACCACTTGATCAAGTGGCATCGCCTTGCTTGTATGTATCAATATACATTATATATAGTTTAGTATTAGTATTAGTATATAGTTTTTTATGAGTTATCAAATTTTTATTGAGTCAAATTAGCTCGGGTCCATAAATCTAGTGTTATGGAAGATATTAAGAAATTTCTAGTGTCATATTTGCCTTTACTTTTTGGTAAATTCTAATATACCATAATTTTATTTATAATATTTTTTTTATTCTAATATCTGTGTGTCCTACCAAAATAAATAAATAAATAAATAAAAAACTGCGTGACCTCTTTCTAATTATAAATAATACTTAGTTTGTCAATTTAACCCTTTGCACTCGGTAGTCGCTGTGCGCACTCCTAAAATCGAATTGTTTTCGATTTATAATTATATTCAATTGTACGATAACAAAAAAGTAAACGCAAATCAGTATGATAACGCAAACCAGTACCATAACAAATATATTTTATTAGTAAATAAAATCAAATTTATTAAAATTAAATTTTCATTTCAGGCGCTTTGAAAGAATAGCTGTACTTATCAGTAGAAAAACGCTCGGAGTGCAAAAGGTAAGAACTTTTATTTAATCCTTTAAGTTTTAAGTTTTAAAGTCAATTAAAACTTAGTTTTTTCTTTAAATATTTAAGTTTCAAGGCGTCTTTCTGAATGCTATTAGATTTTGACAACTTATTACGATTTCATCAGTTTTATTCACCATTTAACAGAAATTCTCCCATTAAAATGTTATAATTTTATTTAAAAGATTTATGTTGTTTATAAATATATAATTAAGTATTGACAGTAGTGACCTAAATTAGGTCTAGCGATGTTCAAATAAATAAATCTTTACAAAATCCCTTTAGAGATAATTAGGAAATTATTTATAAGGGTAACAAGAGATATTATTAATCGCATATGTCACAAATGTGTCCACTATTTTTTATTCAAATTGCAAATTCCTAGGTTTTTCACATTTTTTTAATGTTTTTGGATTGGGTTTAATTTAACATGACATTATTCACGGCTTTGTGATATTAAAATTATTATTTTTTTATTAAAAAATTATTTTTTGAAATTTTGAATTAGCAGGTTATATAAAACAAACCAACTACTAAACATTTTAGTAAGTTTTTAGTATTATCTTACAATATCATGTTTTAAATCACTTGCACTTTTGTGATGATATTTGCAGTAACAACAGTTTAATCCGAAGTTTAAATAAAATAAAGCCCGAAAATATCATAAACGATACGGACAAACAAAAAAACAATATTTGTCCTTTGCAAATATGCATTTTGAATGCACTTGCATTTGTACAACATAAATATTTTTTTTTCGTGATTTTTGCCACTGTTTCTTTACATTTTTAAGAAAATTCGGGAAATAGAAAGCTATTTATTAATTTCTTTGATTTTTAATTTAAAAAAATTATGAAAATATTTGTTTTTTCTAAATATTTTAAGCGTTGTTAAAATAATTTAAAAATTGGATCGCTTTTTCGAATAAAAATTGTAAGTTGAATATTATCTTGACAAAATTAAAAATCTGTGAATATTTTCATAACAGTTTTTGAAAAATCACATTTCTATAATTGGCAATTAACGGGGAGTTTTACTGAACATAGTCATATAGTTGTTTATTTGATATGTGTTATTTGTTGTGATATAATTGATTTGATTTTCACAATATACTTGCTCAAAGTCAAATTGGGCATTTGTGCCCCGCTCTACCCTATAGTATTATATAGTAAAAAAAATTTTTTCTTTCTTTTATCAATTATCATCAGAACATAAATTTTATAAATTATTTTGATATACATTATTTACATATATTTATAGATAGTAGTTACCCCAGTGGATAATTAGAATCAGATACAATTTGTTGGATCAAATTAATTGACCACAATTTTTTAAGTCTTCTAAATTCTAGTGCAAGAATTCTCGCACAATTCAAGAATCCACTGCGGTAACTACTATAAAAAATTATATGTAAATAATGTATATCAAAATAACTTGTAAAATTTATTTATGTTCTGATGATTATTAATAAAATTGAGAAAAGAATCATTACCATTTTACTATATAATATAAGCAAATATATTGTGAAAACCAAACCAATTATATTACAACAAATAACGCATACCAAATAAACAACTGTCTAACAATGTTCAGTAAAACTCCCAGCTAATTCAACATCTGATGATTATTAATAAAAGAGAAAAAAAATCATCAGCAGCGGAGCAAAGAGTGAATTAGGATGGCAAATGGTAATAAAGCTCTTAATATTTTTCATTGGCGTGTAATAATATTTAATCCTTTCATAACATCGTCGTTGTTGGCGAGTTGGACTCGTAATTCACTACTCCACTCTCTCCTCTGTTTCAAGTCGCGGCGTTATTATTTGTCACCTGGTCAGCCGAAAGCTCCTCTAATTCTCAGGTCGGAGTCCGCGTCCTCTTCTCCTGAGAGTGTACAATAAGCAGTTTGTTTTATGTCATATTTTTTTGTTAATCCACACACGATATTTCACAGCTCTCTGCTCGCCATGTAAACATACTATGCACATAAGGCGCGCGCTGGACAAGGTATGGGTTTAAAAGCGGACAAGGAAAACTGTCAAACATTTAATTAACGCACTATTACTCTTTCTACTCTCGACTGTTATATTTTCGGATTGTTATTTGTATGGTAATGAATTTTACATAACCCGTTTTGATGGCACAACATAAGCGTTTCGAGCTTTATGTTAAAGCTCTTCTACACTAAATACTACACAATGCGAAGATATACAGATCATTATGCTCACGACTAGGCACTATTTCTCATATTTATCACTAGAAATGTATATATATATATATATATATATATATATATATGTATGTGTGTGTCTGTGTGTATGTACGCACCGATTTAATCGAGTTTTCCTTGAATACAAAAGTGTGGCTCTATAAAATCATCGTCGGATTCAAAATTATGAAACAATCTCGAATCTCAATGTTTACTAAAAATATTTTCTCACAAAATTTAGGATGATTGATTAATATCCTTTCAATAGTACACATTTATTATTATAAATAATATCAAGTAATTTTATGTGTTAGTGTATCAAAATGCGATGAGATTTTATTTATATCAAAAATATGATTTTCAACTAAAAAATCATTTTTAGGCTAAGTTATAGTTATTGTAAGAAATCTACTTAAAATCAACAATTTAAGACCTCCTGAACATTTATTTTGGCATATCTCAGAAAAAAATAGATTTATGTGTGTGCGTGTGTTTGTGTGTGCGTATGTGCCGATACAAGTTTTGAATTTACGTGAATGATTCAAAAAAACATTCGATTCCTATTGATGTGGAGATGTGTTGATTGGTTTTTAGCAAAGGCAGGTCCAGCCGTTCGAAGATACGGTGCAAAAAGTGCAAAAATGGCAATTCAGTTTTTGTGAGTACGGAGCGTCCGATTGGATAATTTAAATAACATTTCACTTGTATTGACAAAATGAAAAATTGATAATTTTTTTGTGAAGGCAGGACTAGCGGTTCGAAGATCAAAAAAAAGTTAAAAAAAATACATTGACGGTCAAAAATAATCATGGACATAATAATTATCAGATTTTAATAATAAGTACAAAATTTGTTTACAATTCTTTGAGTTCCACACCAAAATTTGTAAGTGTTTAAAGTTCACTTACTTAGTTCAAATTTATAGTTAAAATTATAGTTAAATTGCCTCAACATTTTTGACACTACGAACTAACCGACTTGAATGAGTTCAAAATTTCAACTTTTTCAAAACTTCAAAAAAATACAAAAAATATACATTTTTAAAAAGTTTAAAACTTTTAAATTACTGTACGGAAGTTCCAGCAATTTGTTTTAAAGCACGATGCCATGCACCACTAGTTATTATTATAAATAATATCAAGTATGTGAAAAAATAATAATATACTTACTATAGTATAATACAAGAGTATAGTAAAATAGAAGCACTATAATAGGTGTAAATATCGTGAATTTTATATATCTACATATTGAATTTTGTAATGAGATTTTGTTTATATCAAACATTTACAACTTAATGATCCTTCTTTGTTTTCGTTTTGTTTTGTGAGAAAACTTGATTAAAATATAAAAATACATTTTTGTTTTAATGCTTTTTAATTAATTTAGGATGGTGTACTGTCCTCAATGCAGGTTGTAACTTTGCTTTGCGATCAGGTGTTTTACACATAAAACCTAACTTCACTTATATGTTATCAAGGAGACATTAGAAAGTTGCACTTATGATAAAATTGTCATTTGACATTTGTGCATTTTGTGGATTAGGTTTTATGTGTAAAACTCCTGATCGCACAGCAATAATATTAAGACAGTTTGTTACTACCAACTCATGCGAATGTAGGCCCGTAACATAGCGTTACCATAAAATTTTAGAGAGATTTAAAATTGGCCCCTTAATCTAATTTATATAAGGTCGTTTCGATATGAGCATCGTTAACTAAGCAGAACATTCTAGAAAAAGAATATGCTTATAAAGTTTTTATAGCACTAACAAACACATAAGTAGTACTGAAAAAAAAGAAAAGTAAACGTTCGCTAACTTGTAAATATTACCTTGGATACGTCCAACGATTTATGTTATGGTCCGAGTCATATTTTATAAATTTAGTTCCCTTTTCCGTGCACATTCTGATTGTTTATTTCCACAGAGGTGTTGCGGGGTTAAAAAATCACCTAAAGTTAAGGCCTCAATACTGTAAAGTGAGCCATAAACATGCCGTCATAAACTCATAAACCCTTCATAAAATAGAAATAAACTTATACATGCACGAAATATTCAGCAAGTTTATTATTGGTGTTATTCTACTCAATAAAAAGCCGCTGGTTGGCAATTACGGAACTAGTAATTTAGAAATTGACATTGGAACATAAACTGCTAACGATATGATATTGTTGATAATAGTATAATGAGAAAAGATATTTTTGTTCAAACAGGGGTCGCAAAATGACCAAAATAATTTTCCTTGAAGAACATTAATATTTACCCCATAGTCGGGTAACTCCAATTAAAGTTTATCAAATATATTTATATGAATTTTAAAAACTAGTGTAGGGCAAAGCGGCTAAAAATCCAATTTGACTTCGAGTAAGTATATTGTAAAGACCAAACCAATTATATTACAAAAAATAACACACATCAATCAAACAACTATCCGACTATGTTCAGTAAAACTCCCAGTTGATTCATCATTGTTACCCCATATGCGGGGTAATATGGGAAGGCCAGGGGCAAACAGATCCAATGTCTTTTTTGTATTTAACAGAATTTTACGAAATAATAGCTACATTATTCAACCAACGCTAAATATGAATTTTATGGATACATTTTTGGCAGAGATAACACTCTACATAACATTGATCTGGTATTTTGTCAAAAATATTATCAGCTCAACTTAATTTACTTTTTTATTTACTATTTTTTATTGTTTACATCCATGTCAAAGTAAAGGTTTAGTTGGTACCCGAATGTAAGCTTTTATAGAGGTTATATAAAAAACTGTTGAATCTAACTAGAAATTAACAATACATCCTATAAAATAATTAAACAACGTATACTTAAAAATTATATAGGTCTCGTAAACTAAACAACAGTGCTCACGACCAAAAAAACTAACAAAGAAAGAAATTACTGGATTATTATTTAGTAGATTATTATCAAACATTGCAGTTTATCTCGCGATTAAAATGCTCTACACCGACTAGGTATTATAATAGACTTATGAAACTCATAAATTAAGAGATTGACTTCTTATTGATAAAGTTCGTGCCTTAAGGCACAATGCCACTTACACCCAGTTTTAAAATATATCTATAAAAATATAATGCATCATTATATTATAATAATATTTTACAATGTGATTCAAAATACTGAACTTGAAAAAAAAACTTACATTGTTGTTAAACATTTTTATATAATCATCACTATGAATAATGATTATTTAGTTTTTCCCCAACTCAAAAAAGATAAAACACACTTCTGAGTATTTTTCGCCTTTGGAAAGTTTTTACAACCTGTGATAATTCTATTGCATTATATAATATTCCAATAACGTTAAAGTATGGGCCTACCCAAGTAAGCTCAATATTAGAGAATACAATCATTAAATTTTTAATTCATTTTCAATAAATACAATCAATTTTTACAAAACCACGTTTGTACATGCCCTTCAATTTTACTATCTATAATGATTTGAAAGTACCTCAAGTAGATTATTTAATTAAAGACAGAGATATTCAGGGGTATATCATATATCAGAAATTGAGGATCATCCAAATGAGTTACTAAGACCGGTAATCAATGAGAAGGCAACCTCAAATAAAGTTGGCCTATGGATCTACCTTAGCCTTAATTAGAAAATCCCACTCTGGAGTGATTTCTGTACATTTTAAAAGAAATAATTGTTTAATTTAATCTTATTTTAATAGTTTATAAAATTGTCTTATTTAGATTACTATTTATAATATCAATAAAAAAACTAGTGGAGTAAGGGTAGTTTGCTGGAACTTTCCGTACTATAACTAAACATTGGAGGAATATTAAATATTTTCTAATAGATTATCATAAATAACGTAACTTTCATTATTCTCATTTTATAGACAAAATATAGAAGTTTATAAATTGGGCGACGACGTTCATATATGTTTACATGAAATGTAATGAAATAAATTCAATCAATCGGATTTAGAATGAAGGACATTGTCTAATTTTTCTAAGAATTATAAACCTGAATTGCAAAGTTAATATTATTTATTTGAAGTATATAAGTGAGCTTTAGAACTTAGCTAGTATTAAATTAAAATACGAATTATTTTCGATATTAAAAATGTGGTAATTAAAAAAAAATGTTTTTTTCTTTTCCCAAAAACAATCGTTTATCAGCACAAGTTTGTGAATCACTCAAATCGGATGTTTAGTTCTCCCGAAAACTGCCATTTTTGCATATTTAGCTTTGTATCTCCGAAACGGCTACACCTGCCATTGCCAAAAACCAATGACCACTTCTCCCCATCATTGCAAATTGAATGTTTTTTAAAATCATTCAAATCGGATGCTCCATCTCTCAAAAATTCGATTTCTATTTATTGCACTCTTTTTTTCGTATCTCCGAAACGGCTGGACCTGTTGTTGGCAAAAACTAATTAGTACATTCTCTATTAATAGGTTTTGAATGTTCTTTGAATCATTCAAATCGGTTGTTCCGTGCGCCGGAAACGTGGACGAAAAATTTTATCCATACGTACGCACACATACACTCGCACACATCCATACATTCATTTTTGCTAAGATATGCCAAAATTTTCAGAAACCTTCAAAACGTAAAGATCTGCAAAAATTTTCATTATCAATTTTTGGACGATTACAATAACTTACCCTACGGGAAGTTATCAAGAACATATACTCGTACATATGATGTTCAAGTAGTTTTCATCAGCGAGGATAATACGGAATATCTTATTACAAAACTGATAGAGCAAACCACAATCTCATTATCATAAGACGAATCGAGTCTACTCATCCTTCTGTCATAATCAGAGTCACCGATCTGAACCAAAAGGAGTCGTGCATGATTCCTCACAATATGCATCGCAGGAGCTAAGATTCATCGCGCGCATTCACTGCCCATGCACACCAATAAGTGAATTGTCACCTCAGCTCATTTCGCCCTGCATGGAGTCTACGGCCTCTGCCTTTTCAGTCGCCGCCTGTTAACCTTTTATATACTACGTATCACGAAGCTTATTTCGTCGTCTCGTAATCCGAGAGCTGAGAGCTGGATGGATGAGACCCACGAACAACCGTGATTAATTTTGACTTTAAACGAATGCAACGATACATTTCAATACTGTGAGCAACAACTACATTATCGCTCCCTAAAGTGATACAGTCAAGTCATCCGTGAAATATACAAAGCCTAGTAACGCTCAATTAGAATGTCATAACACACACATACACATATTCCTCCTCTATACCTGAAGCACCTGGATTTTTCAAACCCAAAGGAGCTGCGCTACAAGTGACAATGCGAATTGTAAGTACAAACATCCGAGCGCCTTTTGTATCCAAACTTGAATTTCGTGGTACTGGGTCCTAGTTCGAGATACAATTGAGTCGTCATGCTGGTCTCTACCTGTGAGGTGCTATCAGACTGGTGCACATGAATGAATGTGACTCTCATGAATCAAAAAGTAGGCGCCGCCGTCACCTCTTGTTTGGAAAACATGAGGTTCCGGTGGTAAGTGGATTTAACAGTTTTTTATTTGCAGACAGTATACTGTTTTGCCAAGTAAATACACATTTCGATACGGTAATTTTACAAAATCCTCACATATTTACAGATAAAAAGTACACAATAAGCACAAAGGAACATGTTTATTCGAACATTATTACAAAAAGGAACCGAATCCAAAAATTCATTGTAAACTTTTACAAGCATTTGCAATTTATAAATATGATAATATTATAAAACTAAAACAAACCTATAATTATAACATAATAAAATTTTATTGTATTCGATATCTATGAATTTAAAAATTCATAAGATCCAAGATTATTCTTGTGGCAAGACAATATTCTTTTTTTTTGAATCCTAAATGGTAAATTATAGTTTGATAAATGTTTTGGTAAAATATAGTATTAGCATTTTTTTCGTTAGTTTTTCATCATTATATTGTGTTTTCGGATTGTTTTTTTCTTGTAAAGTTGTTTCAATAGTCGTCGGCAAAAATACATTTAATTCTCATGTGTGCGTGCGCAGCTACGCTCGGTTTGACGTCTTTCTTGGCTTTATAATTTGGAATGTCTCAAAGGGGGTCTCTCACGAAGGCGCCATTCATCATAGTGTCAAATACCAAAACCATTCTTTTGGAATACTCAAACAAAGGGCACAACTAATGTCATCGAATAGTTCAATTTCCAACCCGTCGTTATAAAACTAATGGGATGCAAGCATAAATAAAAAGATTGATTTTTTTACTTTACACTAATAATGAGTTTTGATTGAGGTGCAAATATAGGTACTTGACTAGAATGATTAATTTATTATTGTTTATTAAATATTATTATTTGTGTTGTTTTTTTATGTGTTAAATTTCTTAATGTTTGTCGGTGATCCTTTACTGGCATGAATGGACAAGTCGATATAATAGACAATTGATGTTGAGAGGGCGCTACATCAATCAGCAATATTATACAAACGTAAGATGCACAATAGGTAAAAATTAGAAGATTTTATTCGGGCGTTCTGAAACGATGCTCACCGTGGGTGGGTCGGTTCTGTTGTGCTCCTAGAATTTTATATTTAGATCCTGGGAGGACAGCCGACAACAATACGCCTGGCTCTTATTATACGGTCCTCCTTCATGATATTTCCACAACAAAAAATGTCCCTATTTTCGAGAGTGTGTGAAGCGTTGTAATATAATAGAGTGTAGCGCCGGTGGCCGCCGGGACTGTGAACGAAATGTGTTCTTATGGGATTGGTCCGGACAACGAGTTCATCATGCAAACAGGACATCGCGATGTTACCTTGCAGAGGTGTGAGGCGCTCAGAATCAACACTGGCGCCCTGTGATACAAGCCGCACGGGCCTATTGTTGTGTGATCAATGCTCACTAATTTAGCAGCTTGCGCAAAGGTTGCAAACAGTTCAATCGCTAAAGGTGTTCCGAGCAATTCCACAATCGCCGTTTTCACGTCCTTAGCTTATGTCCTTAGATCCGGTGGATCTATTCAAATAGATTAAATGAATATCAATGCGGCGGTCATGCGGCCCGGGCTAATCTCTTTATCAGTTCTTACGGAGTCCCATCTTAACATTCGATCTAAAGACTGTGGCAGGTATTCAAATATGCACACTAATACAGCATTAGTTTCAAGTAAGGTGCGTGACTCGGCGCGGAGGCGGAGAACCATAAATCCGCCTATTGTGACAGATTTATGAATTAGGGTTTCTTTTCGGCAGTGATTGTCAAAACAAACTCGAGTACCGAGTGATCCATTCTTTTTAAGCGAAGGGCCAACACAACAATTCTGGCCGTCCATAAAAAACAATGGAAGGCCATTCGTTACTACTAGTTATCATAAAATGAGGAATGTCTATAAGAGGTCATGTTTTAACTACCTGTTGACTACCACTGTGCAGGGTGTGAACTGAGGACATACTCGAAGGTGTCGTTTTCGCGATGTTTTCAATGATAACAAAAACTACCTCCGAAGGTTTTGGATCCCTAAATATTGTTAATTGTAAATAATCGGTTGCCGGCTATATCACAAAGACAATACACAACTATCAAAATTAACGCAACTTCGCCGATAATATCGGTCACGAAAAGTTCATGTGGAACTAGCAAGTTAGTCGTGTATTGTGGTTCGCTGGTTGTTTTTACGGTCGCAAAGATCGAGAGTTATTCTTTCATCTGCTCGAACGAGTTAAAAAAACTTAAAACCGCAGAGTATTCGCCTCTCAAATTAAGTTAAGCGCGCCGCTCAAAATCGCTGACACACCGCGAGAGATACTGATAACCCTCGTAATGGCTTATAGATTCTCGTTTTACTAGAGATTATACCACAACCGCAAGATAAAAAAGTCTTTTGGTTACCGACATTCGGCTTGTTAGCAACATCTAACCCATAAAACCCCACCGGTTGTATAATTTAATGTCATAATTTTGCGATCACGCCAACTTAACCTCACCCTATTATGTTCTGAATAAAATCTAGGGGATTGAGGCGCCATTTGATGATTGAAAACAACAAATGAAGCTTTGGTATTAGATTGATGGGATGTTGACATCGGATAAGTTTTCGCAGATCTCATAGGAACCTCCGTCATCCTTAAAACTCGATGAATAAGTTCTACTCCCTTTTACATTGTGTATAAAATTCAACAATGTCGTGAAGAGGTATTCTGTTATAAGCCCAATGTGAACTTGTAGTCGTTTCGGAATTATTTATTGTCAAAGCTGGAAATATTCGGATTAGTGAAAAGCATACAAATTAAAGGATTATTATATTTCATTTTATAGTCGCACTGAACAGTTACGTTTGAATGGCACTTTGTTATACACACACAAACACACACACACACACACACACCACACACATATTATATATATATATATATCAATTTAATTAGATAAGTGTATTTTACTTAGGTGAAGGTTACATGATGTCA
>NW_020538040.1:176306911-176364162 GCF_003426905.1 Ctenocephalides felis | reverse complement strand
GCTGCTATGACAATGTTGAACATTTGTCAATTTTTTTTCTCTACATTTTCGAAAAACGGACCTTGTTAGCGAGTCAAGAGACCACCGTTAGCGGTGTATGTATGATTGTTGCGACATTCTCCACTTGGACGTTTTGATGTTCATTAAACGTGTTTTGTCTTCGTGAGTTGCATGTAAGACCTATGTTTTGTATTTCTCTTCTAAAACGACCCGTTGCGAGATGATGGATGCGTGAATCAAAAACATACAAAAAAAGATTTTTGGGAAAAAAAGAACTCATACACGTGTAGAATTTAACATAGCATTATAACATTAATTTTAAGGAATAAATTAATTTAGTTAAAAAATTTTTTAATTATTGAAGTTGTTTTATTTTATAATGGACAACTTGAAAAAAAAATTGGAGAAAAAAATAATTATAAAGTGTAGTAATTAATTATAGTATCCAATACCAATTGTATCGTGAAATATAAGGTACTAATTTTCTTACACCATTGAGATCCTAATATTGTTCTTATTAACTTAATTGACGGAAAATCGCATACCCAGATTTTTGCTCAACTGTTAATCTTTTTCAATACTGGCTTATCAATATTTTTTGATTTTATAAAAATCGAAATATTATACAAAACAGATCTTGTTCTTATTACCTTAAATGATCAAAAATTGCCATAACCAGATTATTACTCAATTGTTAATCTTTTACTTTTATCAAAAAACTTGTCTGTAGTCAATTATTTTTTAGGGCGATTTTTAGTCAAAGTTTTCCAAAAGTGGAGAATTTTGTAAAAATCGAAATATTGTACAAGAAAGCTCTTGTTCTATTTACCTTAATTTATAAAAAATCACCATAACCAGATTGTTATTCACCTGTTAATCTTTTATCTAAAAAGTTGTATGCAGTCAATTGTTTTTAGGACGATTTGTAGCTAAAAATCTCTAATAATAATAAATTTTCCTTATTTTCCGATTTTATTAAAATCAAAATATTGTACAAAATAGCCATTCCTCTTATTAACTTAAATTATGAAAAATCACCATAACCAGATTATCACTCAATTATTAATCTTTCATCAAAAAAGTTGTCTGTAGTCAATTAGTTTTTGGGGCAATTTCTAGCTAAATTTTTTCCAAAAAGATTTATACATATTTTTTGATATTGTAAAAATAAAAATACAGTGCAAAATAGCTCTTGGTCTAATTACCTTAATTTATGAAAAATTTTCGTAATCAAATTATTACTCAATTGTTAATCTTTTATCAAAAAAGTTGTCTGTAGTCAATTGTTTTTATTGGCGATTGGAAGCTAAAATTCTCCAATAATAATTTATCAATATTTTTCGATTTTGTAAAAATTAAATATTGTACAAAATTAGCTCTTACTCTAATTACCTTAAATTATGGAAAACTTTTATAACCAAGTTATTACTCAACTGTAAATCTTTCATCAAAACAGTTTTCTGTGGTCAATTATTTTTAGGACGATTTGTAGATAAAATTCTCCAAAAATAATTCATAGATATTTTTCGATTTTGTAAAAATGAAAATATTGTACAAAATATCTCTTGCTCTAATTACCTTAAATTATGAAAAATTTTCATAACCAGTTTGTTACTCAACTGTTGATCTTTAAGTCGTCTGTAGCCAATTAGTTTTTAGGTCTTTTAGGTTGTATTTATCTTTTCCAATAATGATATAATCTAATCTTTGTCTATCTACCAAAAAATTATTCTAATAATTAAAAAATTAATGTCGATTTTACATCACGAAGAAAGTGGTATTATGTGCATTGGTCAAGGATATAAGATGAGGATACCATTACTTCTATCTGACATCATTTGATTTATCGTTCAACTAATTAATGCTACTGTTTGGAATTTCATTATTTTCTGCTATTAAACTTATATGAACTAAAGAATGATGAATGTATGAAATACATTGTATATATACAGTTTTTTTCACACTTATAATTGTGATTAATTATTCATTATACTTAGTGTTGATGAATTTTGAGTCATTCATATGTCATCAAGGAAGAAGTATTAATTTTAATTTATATATTTTTTATTTCGTCGATAAAACCCAATTGTGATAATGAATAGTATTTTATCACTGACGTGAACTTCTTCAATCCAATGTCATAAATAATTATTTGAATAAATAAATTTGATCTGCTATTGTCTAAATACGTACTTCAGATTTTTATGTTTGTATATTGTCATTGAAAATGATATTATATTTATTTTGATATCTTATATGGCCCAGTAGAGCTCTAGTTTGTTTTGCGTGTTCTACATAATGAGTTCCTTGACACGGCGACCAGTTATTTCAAAAATAAACATTATGTTATTTATCTACATTGATTCAAAATACTAAAATAAAGAATAACGATAAATCTCAGTCTGTCTTTAAAAAATTTGAAAGTGTTTAGTTAACTTCTTAAAACGCATTTATGCGTTTAGAAAATTTTAATCCGTGTTATTTATAGAAAGGGATATGAATTAATATCAGGTAAATTGTTGAATTTTTACCTGTATTAATCCATAGTACCTTCCTTTCTATTAAATGTAATTGATGCGATTTAGAAAGTTTTTCCTGTTCATACTAGAATTAATTTGGTTTACTTACGGAATCATTTTTGAAAAAGAAATTTGGCTTTTTATTACGCACATTAAATAACGATTTCTTGGAAGTCGTTTAATAGAAATGCCAATTTTTATCTGTTACCTCTATTTGTCAAATTATCGTAAAAGTGATTCGAAAATCGTATTGCAAGTTTATATATTCGTAATAGAGAAGTCAAGAGATGAAAAATGATTTTCCTAGAAAAATAATTATAAAAGCAGTTTGGTTTAATTAATTTTTAGCATACTTGTTGTAACAACAAAAATAACAAAAATAAATTTAACTATGTTTGGTGCATGGTGATTAAAATCGATAAAATCAGCCAAACATTAAAATAATTTTTTTATGCAAAAGTTAACTAATTATCAGTGTAGAGTACATAAAAATCGCTTATATTGCAAATATTTATAACAATGATAATATTATAATGTACTACATATATGGTAAAAAAGTAATGGAGAACTGCTTTGTAAGAAGAAAAGAAATGCTTTGTATACGTATTTTTTTTAGTTTTTTTTTTAAAAAAATTAACTCTTAATGCATTTTCATGTGTCAAAATTATTTTTAATTAACATATATTTTATAGCCACGTATTCAAGTATAATATTTGTTTTGATAATAGCTAAGATATTTCTCTATTTGAAGCCGCAAAGTAATGAAAATTATAAGTAAATTTCAATTCATATTGAAATTGCAGCCGATTGTACGCTGATGATACTAGTACTAGATACATTAAAAAACTTGAAATAAAACATTTATCATTTGAAAAAAAAATGATAGTCAAAATTGAGTAACATTATCTTTTCAATTGTTAAACTAAGAAGATCTCACTGGAGTTCTTCTTAGACATCGCTTTCAAATATTGTCAATTTAGCTTGTAGGAATCCTTATGTATTTCTGATTGCTGAATAAAAGAGTTAAAAAAATAAAAAAATAAATATAAAAGAGTCAAAAGTTGCTTTTGTGATGTAATGAGTCAAAATTAGAATATCACAAATTTAAAACCCATTTTTTGGAATCGTGGGAAAAAACTTTTCTACTTCTGTAAAAATTACTACCATTAATTTAAAACATTAAATAAGATCAGACACTACGTACATGATATAAGTAATCATGCAGTTTCGTGAAAATTTCATCTAAATATATAAATCTCAATTTTGGTTGATTGAGTCAATTTTTACATCTATCAGCAAATACATACAACTTGCCTTAAAGCAAAATGCTATTTTCAACTAGTTTAATACATTCTTAACTTTAACCAGAACTTAATAAGTGCTATGAGCTGTTGATTTTATAAGCTTCAGCTTTTTTTTATCGATGGCAACCCAAACGTTTGTCTTAACTCTGTGGGATTGATTTCTTTCTATAATACTAATGAATTCATTAAACTTTGAAAAAGAAAATGTACATGTTGTGAATTGTTTTGTGTTTATGAAAACTGAGCTCCAACCGCGTTGCATAAGAACAGAGCAACATAATGAGCTTTCGAAGGATTTACAACTTGATCAAAGGAATAAATAAATTACTAATAAAATATCGTCCAATCCCGGCTATTTATATTAGTGGCTGCGATTTCTCACGTGCACAAATATGCACTCGGACGTCGTGTCCATGTGCAATGCCACCCCGAGATGTTTACAATATCATCTCCAGCGCGATTGACATTCCCGTCTCTACCGTACTCGCGGCCATGAGAACTGTCGGGCCGTTTCGTTGGTTCTGTTTGTAAATATTTGCATTGACACCGATCCGATCAAATAAATATGTGCACTCGTAGTAACAAACGCAACTTAACTTAGAGACTAGTAAGCACTAAGCCGACGAGCCATTTACGTGAGAATGTCGCGAGATCACTCTGTGCGGTCCTGGGGTAGTTAATAGATTTCCACCAAATCCGGCAATAATGAAACCAATTCATCTATAGAGCTTTTTTTGTTTAACAGCGATCAGAACTACGTGCTCTATTAGCTGTCTTTGCTATGGCACATCCTAACCTAGTATTATTCCCTTGAGGGCAACTCATCAGTCAACTACTTGTTGACCGATGGCGTTGGCGTATAGACGTTGCAGCAATGCCCACGAAATGCTATTAGGATCGTATTTAAAATCTATAACTTCAAGTGAGATTTTGCTTGATATCGAGGTGAAAATCAAACTTATGGGTCGATTCTTTCGCACAACATAGCAAAGTTATGGCAAGGCCATGTTACGCTTCAGCTTGCATGCATTAAGCTACTAAATTATACTAAATACTGTCAAAATGTCATGTATTTGTTGTGCATTCAGGCGTTTTACATATAAACTGCAACGTCGCTTGTATGTTATGAAGCTGAGTCAGAAAGATCCTGTGAAATCGTTTTTTTGACATTTGTACGGTTTTTAGGTTAGGTTTTCTATCTGAAAACCTGAGAAAATGCATGACTGCACAGCAACCACATAGCTTTTGTCAATATTTAGAACGATTTTGTATGGAAAGATCTTCATAAGAAAGCCTTGCCATAACATTGGTCTGTTGTGAAATGGATAATAAAGATAAAATAACAAAGAAACAAAAGTTAAACTAAAAAACTATTTAAAAAAATCATTTTTCACACATTGCAAAAAATGAATTAGTCGATGATAGAATCTATTTTGCAATCTCTTACAACAATAACTAGTTACTAGAGTCATTCATAAATTGTGTTCTACATCTATAACCTCAATTGGAAATTTGATATCATACTGCTTGATATCGATATGGCCAAGGTTGGCATCGTACTCTGAACTAGTTTGTGCATGTCCACGTTCTTAAATATGATGTTTAGACGACAGGTTCAAAGACCAAAATTATGTAACAATATAATGTCACGAGAATGATTGGGGTCATAAATGTTTAAAGACAAAACAAAACTCGAACACGCGATTCGTAGTATAAGCAAAAATATGAATTAGAGATCATATGATCATATGTATGAATTTTTAATGGATAAAGAGTTAGTTAAAATAATCTACAGATTTTTGGCTTTTGGATTTTTAAGAGACGTTTTTTCTTGAAATAAAAGCGTAATTGTTTATAAAAACAAAGTAATTTCTAAAACCATTTGTTTTTGTACGAGTTTTTATAGAGAAAACTTATATAAAACGACGTTGAAACGCTGAACGACAAATTTGACTTAGTTTGCATTTATTTTAATATATTATTTAACTAACAGTTTTTTCTATATAATTCCTTAAAAATATCAGTATCAGATTTATTACTGAATTCAAATTTGATCTTTTTTGTTACATATACTTATTAAGCATTTAGCGCAGCCCATAATGTCAGTAACCTCATCGCATCTGATGCATTGCATTTATTATCATCTTTTACAGTATTGTTTATGAAATTCACAATCATCAAAAAATTGTATTCAAATTACCTTTTGCAACAGTATTGTCACAGAGAAATTTAATGAAATCTGCTACTTATGGAAATTAATAAACGAGATATTGTTGATTGTATACTTTGAAATCATTATGAATTTAAATCGATAAAAATCCGAGATACAATTTAATTTACTATTAAATGAAATTACTAAACAGCAATTTATTTACTAGTATCAAATTATTAAACTATAAGTATTAAATAGTATCAAAATTGTACATTTTGAAGTGCCTCATCATTCAACAAGGAAAACACAGTAAACAAAAAAATTAAAATAATGATAATAATTTTTAAAAATAAATTTTTTATTATACATTTTTTTATTATAAAACCAGATGAGTGAGAATAAAGTGAATTTAATAATATAAACTAAATTTAAAAATATGAAAACTAAACTTTTTTGTTGTTTAATATGTTTTTGTTACGGAATGATGAGACAAATTTTGTTTTCAAGCAGTTCAATTTTTATTTAAATAATATTTATAATTTTAAATATTATTATAAATTTTATAATTTTGACGCACTGTCTGGTAATTAATTAAATATAGTAAACAAATGGTTTTTACTAGTGAACGAAATTTTATCTCTATTTATATAAATATTATAGTTAAGTGATTTTATAATATACTAATTATTCTTATATAAGGTCAACAAAAAATGTAAATGATGGAAATTTTGCAATTGGGAAAATAACAGTAATTTACTTGTTTTAATAGTAATTGAATTTTCATCTCTAATTTATATAAAAAATAATGAAGAGAGTCTCTAAGATACTAATTGAAATTATAGTCATAATGAAACTCAAGAAAAAATATGCAAGAAAATAAAAATTCAACCATTGAGAAAATCAAAATTAATTTATATATGCATATAATATATTAGTATGTATATGTATACATAATTTTAATACTAAAGTAGATAATTTTTGATTAAATATTGTAAACATTTTTTCTCAGTTTTGATTTATATACTGTATATTATACAAATTGCAATCCCACATTTTTAGTTAGTTAAGCTTTTTTTATTAAAATAGTGAATTATTCTCATTTAATTATAGTTACTTGTGTTACAAAAAAACACACCTAATTGGGCTTTTTGACTAATTGTATTTTTGCATTTTTAGTTATTTTTTAAAATATGGTGGAAATAGCTCAGTCAGTAGCTTGCCCGCTCACACGCTAGAGATACTCGGTTCGAGTCCTGACACTTACATAGAATTGTCATTTGATTTGTTCGATTGAAATTAAGTAGAATTGGAAGTTAGAGAAAAAGAAGAATGAAGAAGATATAAAGAAAATTGGATGTATATAGATATATAGATATATAAAGATAGTATGTAATATAATAAAGATAGTATAAAATGTAAAAAAGAAATGTTGCAGCCTACAACAATATATTTTTTTATTAGTCTCGCTTACTTAGAGCTTCTAGCCATATCCATAACTTTTACGACAATAATTTTATTTTTCTAAATTATTATTCTCAAAATAGAATCTAGTTCATTATTTTACCGATTTGTTCTCGTTTAAAGATAGTTGTGTTATCAAAAGCACACCCGATGACTAATTCGGAACGCGTTGTGGTCAACTATGTTAAACCGGATATACTCATACTTTACCAGACTGCAAGAACTAAAATATTCTTTCCGAATACTCAACGGCGCTGAGACAATGCAACGACAGTATTGTGTCTTAACAAACTATTATTTATTATTATTTATAATAAATTGTATTTTCATTGTGTTTTAAGCTATTAGTATTCTTTTTAAAAGTGACTAATGTAGTGTACTTTGGATGTAATTGCAAGAAGACTAATTTAGTTTCTGTAGTTTACTTTATTATTGCATGAAGGATAGTGATTAAAAATAACTTTATATATATATATATATATATATATATATATATATATACTAGCTGGGCCGGCAAGCGTATGGTTGGTTTATTTACCCACTGCAAAGTATGCCACATACAAGTGTTTATAGGGCATATTGATAGCCATTGCAAGTGCTAGCCCTAACTGAGACTAATTTAATTGAAAGTAAATTGGCAAATTTGGAAATTATAATTCAATTCATTCGAAACGAATCAAGTGAGATTTTACAATCTCTGTGAAAAAATTTACAGCTTTGCCATAGATTTGTATGGTACCTCGTTCCCTATCAAAAACTGTTATATCTATAATATTTTTGCTGTTTTTGCAAGCCAACCATTAAAAGTTTGAATTATTTTTTTAAGTAAAATTTAAACATTTTCACAAATTAAAAGTCGATTACTAAAATGACTTTTGCAAAATAGGGGTATGTGATAAGAGGGTAAAAATTTAGGGTTAAAATAAAATATAAGAAATTGTTCCAAAAATTTAAAAAAAACTTAAGAATGTCCGATTCTTACCATTTAGGACCTAAATGGTAAGAATCGGACATCCTAAATGGTGTATGTAAAATAAATACTGGCGAATTCTCAAGTCATACTAATCGCGAATAAAATTTTTCATAAAAATTAGTCAAACCGTTTTAGAAGAGTATTGCGACGAACATAATGACATGAGAAGTTTACACACACACACACACATATATATATATATATATATATATATATATATATACATTACACTTATCTCTTAGTTTTAATTAAATACGTCATAGATTTTGTTGCATGCGGATATACGTAAATATACTACCGATATTGCATTATTTTTGTACAATCATATTAAACTTGAATAATTTTGCGGTTAATGCCGTTGCATCTTTATCAAAAACTATATTAGTCATTTGATTGTTAATTTCATTCTTGCAAACAAAAGTATGAATTGAACGATAAGAAGTGGTCAGAGAATTACAATTATTCATAAAAATGAATGTGAAATAAAACAAGATAATATGTTAAGCAAATTGTTTGGCCAATGGAAAATTGGTAGACAATTTGTAGTTTCGGCTATAGTTATAGCTTTCATTCAGTGGAATCTAAAGAAAAATATAAAAACTAAAACAATTGAGAGTGAAAAATTATCAAAAGGAAAAAGTATTTTCAATTTGCTAATCTAAATGTTTAAATCTATAATTTATGATATAAGGATATGGCAATGCACTAAAAAATATAATACATTAAATTTGTTGTTTTTATCACAATTTTACTAACATAACAATTTCACCAAGGAATGACTGTGGAATATATGTGTTATCTGTGAACTGACTGGAGACATAATGAAAAAAGGATTTTTAGTTTAAATATATTCTAATTAATTAAAATAATATTAATCTAAAAATATTAATTGAAAATATTGTAATTAATATAAAAAAAAATTGTTGAACATTGTGATAAATATAAGTTTAATGTTTATATTATATAGTTTAGTGCATTATCATATATATTCCTAGTAGATACGCCACTGTGTGTATCTCATACCATGGATTATTGTTTTTTTCTGTTATAACGCTAAGATTAGCCAAGAGTATGTACTTTTTTACTTTTTATAATTTGTCAATCTCAATTGTTTTTTTTTAAATTTAATTTTTGGTTTCCGCAGAATGAAGGCTAGGATTATAACCAAAACGTATGGATTGTATAATAAATTCTTAAAAAAAACTATGTTTTTTTGTTGATGTTAAGCACGATTACTAGGCTGTGTTGGTAAGTTTTATATGGAAACATTAAATTCTGAACTTTACAATATATATATATATATATATATATATATATATATATATATATATATGAGTAAGTCCTTCAAGGGCATACATCAAATAAAAGGCAAAGATTTGGAAGTTAATCTTTAATTTTTCGGAAAAATTAAAGATTAACTTCTAAATCTTTGCCTTTTATTTGATGTATGCCCTTGTAGAACTTACTCATATTTCTCAAAATCAAAACTAACTTCTCTAACATATATATATATATATATATATATATATATATATACATATATATATATATATATATATATATAAATGTATAGACCGGTTTATAAAATATAGAGAGTGCAATTAATAATTATCGTGACATGAGTTCCCCGCGATATATGTAAATACTGCATGTCCGGTACCTGCGTGCTACGCAGTGTTCGGGGTGGTTCTACGGCATGCGCTCTACGGCGCTTACACACGCCTCGAGCTTACCGCTCTGCGAGGGGTCTTCGAGAGACTTACTGAAAGCACGTCGACTGGAACCCGGCCTGGTTTTCGCACTTCTGTCGGCAATCGAAGGGCTCTGAGATCTATCGCAACGTTCGCAATCCATGGAACAGGTCCTGTGGCGCGTACTCGCGTTGCACGTTGCACCATCACCATTCATTACATCAACAACACGCTCACAAAAACGATGCTTGGGGTAAGTGGTACGCTGTTCGCGAAACAACATCCCCGGAATATGGAGTAAAATTTTTTCACAATCGCTCGTAGTATCACACATCTTAACCGATTGAATAAAATTCACAACTGATTAGGCTCACGTCTCGAGAGTAACTGATTCTAATAAGATAAATAGTGTAGTATATGTTCGCGAACGCGTGGTAATCTATGTTGACTTAACAATGCATCATATCAATGCTGACACGTCAAGCGACACACGTAGACTGTTGGATTCGACGCTTCGCCTTTGGATCGTCACGGCAGCAGCCCCTCCGAAGTCGCACGTGCGCTACCAGCCTGAGAGACATCGTGCTCGTATACGACTCTTACACAAACGCACGGATGAATCCACGGGAAATCCCGCTGCGGCCAATCACGGAACGTCTGCCGTAGAACTTGGGCGGAGCGCAGGGAAGAGTGCGGGCGGCGACGGGGGCTCGATACTCATTCATAAACTTTTTCGAGTCCCCCGGCTGACCACGATGACCAATATTATGGGTCCCCCTTGAAATGATGACGTCTCGACTATATTCCCTCAGGCGCGCAACAAGTGTTATGGAAAGAAGTTCTACGATTCATAGCATCCTGCTGGGACAGGACGTAGGGAGCTGTCCAATAATTAGGGTTAAAAGAGGGTTGGGGGTTGGCAAAAAATTACGAATACTCGGTGGAAGAGAGATGATATAGTAGAATATTAGGTGTATTTAACTTTCATTCGAATTCCGAAAAAAAAAACAAAATTTTTCAAAAAATTTTAAACAGTAGTCCAAAATCCAAAACTTTCCAAAATTTTACGAATTTTTTTCTAGATATTGAAAATTCACTTGTGTTGAACTGGAGAGGGAAGGGTACTTTTAAATATTACCATTTATCACCAAATGAAAGAAATGGGCCAAAAGTCCCTAAAAATCAGTCACGTGATGAGTGGACGACCTCTAGATGATATTAATCCCTTTGGCACAGATCATTAGTTAGTTCAAATTAAAAATGAAATAGTATTAAGTAAGACATCACGTGTAATTTTCTTACCTAAATTTAAAAAAAAATCAAAAACTTTTCGAATAAATTAGACAGTAGTTTAAAATCCATAATTTTCCAAAATTTTACGATTTTATTTTTAGGTACACTTGTGTTGGATTGGGGAGGGATGGTACTTTTAAAGCCACTTATCACTTAAGGAGACGATATTTAGATGATGATATTCATTCTTTGGCACAGATCATTATCTGGTTCAAATAAAAAATAAAGAACTACTGCCACAAACATGCCTAAACTGATTGGCAACCTAAAGAAACTTGGATCGAATTCTGATTACATGAAATATATATAAAAATAGCATAAGTACAAACAGATTTACAGATAATGAAAAAAGATAAGTAGAAAATAGAGTCAAAAATAAAAATATAATGTTTAGCGGAAACTAATATCAATTAGAAAAACATGCCTACTATAAACACCAATACTAGTTCTATAATACTCATTGCGGTTCAACGTATCTATTTAAAGAATTACACAACTATACGTAATCATCGTCTATGTTCGATAGACTTAATACACTTTATAAAAATATACATTGGCATGATTCAACTCTTACTGATCAGTCGCTGACGTGATATATTATCATGTTTGCAACTTTAGTGCATTGGTTCACAATCAGATCAGTAATTGAAATAATATACATGGGATATATATATATATAAATATATATATATATATATATATATATATGTTTGTGTGTGTGTGCGTGTGTCTACATACATTTACAGTGTACATACATTACAGTGTACATACATTTATGCAGGGTAGATCGAGACTTAAAGGACAGTGGTAAAATCATTACTATCGTAAAATCAGTACTATCATTAGCTCAAAAACAAGTGAAGTGGTCATTTTTCAACAATACTATTTTAAAGTAGAGGCCACATTGTCAAATTTTTACTGAAATTATTTTTTCGGTTTTGTCTTTGTTTTTGAGCACGATTCTTCAGTTGACGATACCTGAATATAATTTTTAAGTATACGTTGTTTAATTAGTCAACCTAATAATTAAATAGCATAGCATTGATCAAATTATATAGCTATTCTATAAAACTTAAAAAAAAAAATGGTGGATTTTTTTGCCTCCTGGCTATACACAGGTGGGGTAAAAAGGACCAAATGACAAAGTTTTAGTTAAAAAATCATATTTCTACAATGATGAATTAGCTGAGGGATTTACTGAACATAGTCAGGTAGTTGCTTGTTTGGTATATGTTATTTGCTGTGATATAATTGGTTTGGTTTTCACAATGTAATTGCTCAAAGTCTAATTGGACCTTTGTGCCCCGCTCTACCCTATATATAATACACTGGTCTAAATTCAAAGAATTGAGTATAAAATATCAAATCATCAGTTTTACAGCTAAGGGGGTGTCCATTAATCACGTGAGCAATTTTTAAGGATTTTTGGAACCCTCCTTCTCTTTGCTGATACATGGTGATATTTTAAATTAAGCCAATTCTTCTGTCAAATTGTTTTTTATAGAATTTTGTATTATTTTCTGAAATTGAAGTCAAAAATAAATACACGTGATATCTGGTATCTTACTAGACCCTCCCCTTCTTCACGTGATATTTCATAATTTTTTGTCAAACCTCGTTCCTAAAGCTCACGTGATTATTGGACGCCCTCTAAGCAGGCTATCTTAAAGTATGATTCGATGCATTTTCAATAAAAAATAAATACATTTTCTCATTTTCTTCAAACAATTCTATTATATGCGCAGCGAATTTCTAGTAATTATCAATGAATTAACAAGAAACAAGCAGAAAGAGCATGAGTCTGCTAGATGTTGTACGGGTCAGGGGCAAGGTTGTGCTAAGCACGTTGCCGCTGCATACATTTACACGTAATACGAGAGTCTAACTTTCATTCATCCGAGCGGCTCCCAAAATCGCCTCCGGCCAGTGTAGTAAGATTGTCACGATACGACGTAATAACGTCAATAGTTTCGTAATAACGAAATGATAGAATAAAATTACTGTCCGACTCAGAATTAGTAAATGTGCATTGATAATTTCAATTTAGCACTGCCAGGGGAGACTGGGTAAGGTTGTGCCACTTCTTTTTGATCAGCAATAATTTTGGTAATTTACCAGTTTGGAGAAAAGTAACTTGAAGGGTTATCTAAACATTTGCTAGGTGGAAAAATTGTCCATCATTTCATAAAGAAAAAGGCGGTTGGGGGGGGGGGGGGGGGTGGCTTCGTCTGCCCAAGACGGTTGTGACAGGCATAACAATAGGTATGAACACTAAGATGGTCCATAACGACTTTTATTGTCAAAAATATGTAACACAACACAACAAACATTTAAACAAAGCCTATGAATATAATATAACAATATATAACAAAACATAATTTCTGTGATTTTATTTTCTTATATTGAATTTATCTTTCCTTTTCTATTTCGTATTTAGTCTTTGTTAAGTTAAACATTTCTTTATCCGTTTAATCTTCACCCGAAAAGGACAAATACTTGTATGTAATACCCACAAAACTGGTCAAAACCGTACCCAGAAAATTTGTCACAACGATACCCAATGTTTTGTTTAAAAAAAAAAACAAATAATTAATTAAATTATCTACGCAAAAACTAATTGCTGGTAATTAACTACTAATGCTCAATTTACAGCAAATTAACCAAAAGAGTAATCTATCTATATAAGTACAGTTATTATTAAAAAAATCGATCAAAAAATCTTACTTTAGACTCTTAGCAATAAAGCACTGACCCGGTGCAATAATGGAAACTTGTTCGCACAAGCATACGTCGGCTTTCACCCTTCGGACCCTATCTCAAAGTCAGTATATTTTAGCTGTTATGACGACGTACCCAGTCTCCCGTACTTCATGCTCGATATCCACAAGTGAAATTATAAAAAATGACTCATTATTAATTGCATGGAATTTTATTGATTGTAATAAAATCGTATGGACTAGTATTTAGTGAATCATATGGCAAAATCTTCCGTATCCTGTTGAAAGTAACTTTTTAAAAGTGATTATATAACAAAAATTAGCGCGTGCGATAATATTTTTATTATCATACTACGGAATGCAATTTAAGAAATGAAGGATCATGTTCGGTGGACACAAGCTGTTTTACAAACAATAATTATTCATTAGTGACGCTCAAAATAAACAACACATATATTTATATCTAGATTAAAAATTTAATAACACATTAAAATTGTTATGGTAAACATTGAAACCTTAAAATTGTTATTGTATTCATTGAAAGTCTTGTATAAAATCTAGATTGTTCTCAGATTTGTATGGTAACTTCTTGAGATTGTTTATATAATAATAACTCGATTTTTAGATCCTTATTTTAGAAAATATATTTTTTACAAAACACCTTCTTTTTTCAGAAAATAGCTTTTCAGTTTTTTTATAATTTCAACATTTAGGGGATATTCTTCTTCAGGAACTGTTGAGAACAAACAATTTATTTATACATAAAAAAATATTATAGAAAATGGTATATATAGGGTAGAGCGGGGCTTAAAGGTCCGTGGGTATAAAAAAGTAATCAAGTGAAAGAGCAATGTCACAAGAGATAAATTAAATTAATAGTTCCTAAACCTTTTTTAATGAATATTTCTTGCGAAGTACAAGATCAAGGTTATACACAATGAAATCTTTGTAAAAAATGTTCCCATAATACTTGTATATCCCGTTGGTTAAATAATGTTCAGCAAATATTCATAAAATTGTTTTAAAATTAAAAAAAAAAGATTTTGGATCTATTTGCTATAGTAGTTAACTGAGAATTTAACTGAACATAGTTCGATTGTTCTTTGTTTGATTATCTTCATTATTATAATATCATAATTTTCACTTATATGAATTTTTTTTATCATATTCATCGACATATCTTGCATTAGTATTTCATTGATCCAGTTATTTGTACTACTTATGTGTCATTATTTTTCAATTTGCATTTAGAGATGTTACTCATCTGCAATTGTTTATTATTTCATTTTTATGTTAAACTGATCATGTTTTCTTAAAATATTTAGGACGAAATTATTGGCTAACATAGACTACACAAATAATGACAAATATGTTAATTTATTTAGTCTGTATTTTGAATGCCATCATTTTTGCACATGTGATAATCGTTCGTATTTGTAGTAGTTGAAATATTTTTACCAATTACTTAAATTATAGATGTCATCATGATAATAAAGTCAAAAAAA
Source organism: Ctenocephalides felis (assembly GCF_003426905.1). Lineage (NCBI taxonomy): Eukaryota > Metazoa > Arthropoda > Insecta > Siphonaptera > Pulicidae > Ctenocephalides > Ctenocephalides felis. The sequence goes on along the minus strand of NW_020538040.1, from coordinate 176,348,547 downwards.
TAAAGTCTTAGTATCAAATAATATAGTAAAATAAATCATCCAAATTTATCTATGATCTCTAGATAATTAACTAAATTTACTTCAATATTTTATTCTCTATAATTTCAATCATGTCTACCTAATGTAGTATTTTCAAAATTACTTTTTTTTATCAAAATGGTAATAAGATTAAGTACTATTTTTGAATAAAATTTAAGTCAAATCGTATTTTTTTAACATTTTTCAATTTACTTTACAAAAAAGTAATTTAAAAATGACATTATATTTATGATTAAGAATTCAAGAATCTGGTGGATCTCAACTTCTAGGAAATTCATTGTAATAAATTCTCGGTACTAATAAAATTTCATTCCAATTTTACAAATTTAAAAATCTTGTTTCGAAAATCTTATAGGTAGCAACTTGTAAAATTCAGAAAGAAATCGTCGAAGGTAATTGATCCGTTTTAACATCCTTATTAAGGACGGAATATTCAGGTTTTAAGGGTATACCCTGTATTATTTGAGTTCGTGCGCTTGACTTTACCGTAATCGAAGGTGTAAGGTGCCTAAAAGTAACTGTTTAATATAATAGGCCATTAAAAATTCTGGGACTATTAAACACCATCAAACAGTGGCCCGATGTGGATCCTTTTCAGTAATAAAGTATTAGTTACATATTCATTCAGTGCATAAATTTTTATTTGTACAAGCTTCTGTGTTTTCCTACAATGTAAATAGATGATTTTATCAACAGGTGGTCTGGATTTCAATAGCATTAAAACCAGAAGAATCTTGAGGATTCACAAAAGAGATTGTTATGCATATAGAGATAATCAATAACATTAGAGATAATGTGTAAAATGAAAATTTTAATTAAGTAGTATGATTTATAAAATATATTTTCTAAGACAAGTTCTAGTAATAAAAAATATCAAATAGAGACAGGCCAACTAATGAGTTGCCATCTAAAAATTCTTGTAGTTAAGAAGTATAATTACATAACAGCTTATAGGACTCTTATTTTCTGATTGTTGTTAAAATAAAGTTATTACTTATTGATTTGGATAACGCGGTGAGTGCTTACCGCGTAATAGGGAAATCGTGTTCTAAGGAACTCGGATTTGACGCACAAACTAGGATAATTCGAAGCGCGTCTATAGCGTTTTATGGAAACCGTGCTACAAGAAACTCCAAATTAGTACGAATCACAGAATTTGTACCGCGTTATATGAAGACCAATAAATACAAAAGAAATTCAATACATTCAATAAACTTTCAATAAACATTCAATAAACTTTCTGCTTGTGTTGACGAAACTATTGCTCTATAAGAAAGGAATTTTTTTTAATATCCAAAAAATATTTTTTTCAATTCATGAGCTCTTTTATTTTGTCCTAATAAGAATAATGAAAATTACAGTATTTACAATAATCTATTTGAAAACATTCAATACTACTTGAATATTTCATTACGGTACGGGAAGTTCCAGCAATTCTCCTTAAGACACGGTGCCATACACCAGTACTTTTTTATTGAATCAAAGAGTTCATATAAGAATATGATAATAAAAAAATATTTATTTCTATTAAACTGAAAAATTTGTATAAAGCTATGATAAAAAATAAAACAAAAGCTAAACTAAAAATCTATTTTCTAACAAAATTTTTCAAGCTGAATTTTTTTTTAGAAAGACTATGATAAGCATATTGCAAATATAAAATAGTCGATAATAGAATTTATATTAAAACCTTTTAGAATATATAGTTACTAGAGTCTTTATAGGTTGCGTGGAAGGAACTCATGGGCTGTCGAACGAAAACCGTGTTATAAGAGTACCGTGTTATCCGAGGATTGTCCCAATTTCAGCTCTACGTTGTATGAAAACCGCGTTTTCAGAGTACCGCAATATTAAAGGATTGACTAAATGTATAGAGAGGAAGTGGGTGGGAGTTGTACAGGTAAAAGTACATTTGGGCTTTTGTAATTTTAAGCATCTATTGTTGTCTTATTGTTTTGCTTAGTTTATATCAAAACAAGTCAAATTTAAAAATACATTTGCCTCTCGCCTTTTCGTCAGGCAAAATATTTATTAAACCACCCAAGCACTTTTGTTTTCGCACAAAATGTCCCCAATCAGGTAATCAGACAAAAAGTGGGTTTTTCATCTATAAATTGGCGCCTGCACAGGCTTAAACTTATTTTAAGGTAAGTTCAATTTACGACTTATATTCATACTTATTTCAGGTTGTGGTATACGATGTCAGTACTATTCCGTGAATCGAAGAAATTATGAACCTTGTTTACCATAAATATACCGTTACAATTTGAACTTTTTCGACATGAAAAAGATGCAAGTTTTATCAAAAATAAACTTCATCATTTATTTCTCAGTATTTTTAAATATATTTGCATTAACAGTTCGCAAATCGCTAAAGTCCTTTTTGCTCCAACAACAAATCATATTATTTGATAACACTTTAATTGTATAAGGATCAATGCCAATTGATGCTACCTGTGCAGCTAAAATCCTTTTTAACAAAAGATGTTAAATATTTGTACCTGTTTTGAAGCACGTTCTAGAAGTATTTATACACTCGAAAAATATTGTTTAATGTATTATTATCATCTGTGTATGTACACACGTAAAAATGTATACAATCATATATAAGCGATTGCGAGCATCCGAACCGAATCTTTTCTAGGATTTAATAATTGAAATTTCAAACGTATGAAACTTAATTTTTGACAAAATGGCTTATCAGTTCTTTGAAATTTAATTTTAAATCGACAGAAAATTTTATCTAGTGTTTAAGTCCAAACAAATTCGCAAGTGTGACGAATCGTTTCGAATTCTATACTTAAGAAAGCTTACTATACTTCAATTTCTTTGCCTATAGCCTTAGAAAAAAAAAACAAATTTTTACAAATTCTTATTATAAATTATATATCGATATCAGTGTAATTGAACCAAAAAGCTTTAACATTGGATTTGAATTATGTAATTAGTTTATGAAAGAAGCTTTCCAAGATAAACTATCCTTATTTTAATGCTCTTATTGAGTAAATATAGTATATATTTATATGACCAGGCAAAAACATTTCAAACATTACTACAGTTATTAAACAATAAAATTTTCTGGCTTATAGTAAAAATAAACAAGTATATTCATTACAATAAACTCAACTATTGTCTGAGCTTTCTGAAAAATTTGAAAAATTCAGAAAACATTCGATTCGTATTGACAGGGATTCGTGCTGATTAATTTTTGACAGAGGCAGGTCCAGCAGTTTCGAAGATACGGGGCAAAAAGTGCCAAAAATGGTAATTTAGTTACAGAGATAACGGAGCGTCCGATTTGAATGATTCAAAAAATTATTATTTATTTATTTGTATTGGCAAAATCTAAAACGAATTAAATTTTTGAGGAAGCTGGTCTAGAGCAAAAAAAGTAAAAAAAATGCCATTTGATGGTCAAAACTGATTATTAGACATATGCACATCAAGTTATCAGATATTTTATAGAGATTTTAATAATAAGTTTGTTTACATTTCTGTGGGTGCCGTACCAATGTTTATCCGATAGTCTGCGACTCGGCGCTTATGCGCTTCGATATTTCTTTCCTAAAACAGATACACGCGCACGATTACTTTGAATAAAAGTTAAAAAATTCAATGTAAAAGAAAATCAAATTGTTCAAAAAAATATTTTTTTTTTCAAGAATTGCAAAATTTTTAAAAATCTCATTTTTTCAAAGTTTCCGAAAATTTTTAAAGCTTTTTTAAAATAAAAAATTGTGGGTTCGGTTCCAACGGAAAGTTCTAACAATTTGCCTTGAAGCACGATGCCATGCACCACTAGTTCATTTTATAATTGATCATTTTTACTATAAATAGTACTGTGGACTACTACATCTTTTAGGTGATTTCACTTTCATGATAATTTATTTACGTTGAGGATGTGATGGTGACCGAGGTGCATAATATTTTAAAAAGCAACGCTAATGACAGTCTTGTCTCTGTATAATGGTGATAATAAAATGATAGGTGTACACTGATGACTATGAATACATTTGCATACGATCAATACGACGGCATCTAGAAAATGAAGCCATAAAGTTTATAACATAATATGACCGGAAATATATTCTTACTGACAACATTCTTCGAGAGAGTATACTACTTATGTTTGAGTTTATTAAAATTGAGAAATATTGATGAAGTCATAGATTATTTTGATTTGCAGATCACAAGTTAACTTTATAACAAATCAATACTGAACTTTGTTTTAACTTCTCGTAGGGTAAATTACAGAAATCGGAAAAAATAAGAAATTGAAAATTTTCAGTAATTTCAAAACCTTTCAAATTAAAATAAAGTCAAATTTATTTAAAAAATTTCAAAAATCTCATAAATTTAATTTTTTAGTTTTCAAAATTTTTTAAAGCTTTTGTAAAAATATAATTTTTGCTACGGGAAGTTCCTATAATTTATCTTAGGACACGATGCCATGCTCCACTAGTTTAAAACACTTAAATGAAAATATGTCGTTTTTAAGTTATGGTAGTAAAATGTTTATTAACCTGTTAAATTAAAAAATGGTGCAAATATCAAAAATAGAACCAAATAAAAAAATTTGAAATATTTGTAAAAATAACAATATATTTTTCATTAATTTTTACTTTTGAAATGGCCGAATTATTTCCTGTCGCTTCCAAAACTAAAAACTGACTTGGGTATTACTTATATGAATAAAATATTTTTATTTATATATAAAAATCAAGTACGCTGTCTGTTTAAGTCTTTTATACCAATAATATGTAACAAAACGCAACATAATCCTTCGTGAATATAATATAACAATATATAATAAAACATATTTTTTTAAACAAAGCTAACAAGAAATCTGATTGAATTTTCCTTTCCCTTTCTGTTTTATATTTTGTCTTAGTTAAATTAGATTTTATTTATCTGTTTAATCTTCACCCGAAAAGAACAAGAAATACACAACCATACCCAACGCACACTTTTGAAAACAAATCATAATTATGACTGAGCTAAATAATTATCTAAAAGCAAAAACTAATTGCTGGTAAATAAAAACTAATGTTCAATTTATAGTAAAATAACAAACATAGCTATCTATCTGTATACAAGTAACAGTTATTACTAAAAGAAATCGAACATCAAAACTTACTTTTTACTTTTTATAAGCAATACGGTCTACAGATCATGTTAATGTAAGGCGCATTTACAAGGCAATAATGTAAACTTGTTCGAACAAACATACTTCGTCTTTTTTCTCTTTGGAGCTTATCTATCATCAAAATCAGATCAACATTTTACTACTGTACCCTGGCACAACCGTACCTAGTCAATCCTATGATTGTTTGATTTGGAATATGTTCAATTTTTTAGCTAAAATATAAATTATTTTAACTTTAAAATAAATATGTGTATAAGTGTATAATTTTTTTTTTCTCTTATCAATAGTTTTTGAAGAAAGGGACATCCCAAATCCCCATAAAGTTGAATAGATTAGTTAAAAAATTAAATAAATAACTTTTTGGAGATAGCAGGAGGCTTTTAGTTAAAAATTTTTAACATCGTGATATATAAAAATATACATATCAAACATAATATCCAAATGTATTTATAATGCCAGAGATCTCTACGTCACAATACTATTACCAGATCAAGATCAAAAAAGAAATGCATGTTACATTAAAATATGTTAGTTTTCAAAATCTCTGACAATTGGTCAGACGATCTTATATATTTAAAGCCCTTTTTAACTTCCTGTAGAGTAAGATATAGTAATCGCAAAACAATCGAAAATGAAAATTTGTATATATCTATCTAAAATTTTAGCATACCTTAAAAAAAATTTGATGTATGTGTGTGTGCGTGTGTGCGGATACAAATTTTCATCGACGATTTCGGGAACACCGATCAACCGATTTGAATGATTCAAAAAACATTCGATTCGTATTGATGAGAAGACGTGCTGATTATTTTTTGGCAAAGGCAAGTTCAGCCGTTCCGAAGATAGGGCAAAAAATCTTTTTTAGAAACTTTAATTTTTGGTACGGGAATTTACAGCAATTTGGCCTAACGCACGATGCCATGCACCAATAGTTTTTCTCACAGTTGGCCAGTGGTAAAAATTTATATATAATAAAAAGACATAACATTACAACATCATTTAAAAAAAAAAGTTGCTCTCTGTTTTTTAATGAATCATCTTCAGCGCGTGTCCAGTGGGTTTACATGCGGCATTGACTAACTGCAAAGTCATTTATCCAATGAACTTCCTAAAAATACAACTATGACTCCGTGCACAAAAATCCGGCATAACGGTAAAATTTCGGCATTGAACAATTAATCTGTATATTTCATAAGATAGAGCAATAATATTGGAGATTCCTGAACTGTGCACCGGACCGTCGGTTCCGCGATTCGTTCGGCGCTTTCACTCTTATTCACAATTCTTTCATATCAATTGCGTCAGATGAAACACGGTGGGTTATTTTGTTTTACCTGGCTCGGAATTCTGTAGTTGGGAAATAATTCGATGAACGCGCAATAATCTTGAATTTGGTATTCAAGGTTGCCTTCACAGCATCGTGTATAATTAAGATACATAAAAATCTAATGTGCCGTATAAAAATAGATGTTAGATTCGAATTTGAATATCGGCCGGTGCGGCTTAATGACTTGGAACTGTTATATAAGTTGGTGTGGTCAGTGTTGTAATCTGATATGTGGTATATGGTATCGACAACCTGACAATACTTTGTAATCATATTTTATTATATTTTAATCATATTCAAAAACTAGATTTACTTAGTTTGTAATAGTATAAATATTTATTTATAACTACGATTGCTGTGTTATTAATTTTTATTTTTTTATTTTTTTATTTTCATATATATTTCATATATATTTGCAGCTATTACATAATTAAATATCAGAAAATTATGTTAACACACTTTCAGCGGGCCGGGTACTGGTACCTGGTTTTAGGATTGTCATTCAACTGCGGGTGCGGGTATTTTCGGGTACTCGGTCGGACACGCTAGATGCGAAGAGCGAACGAAATTTCTTACTATGAGCGGTTGCAACGCTAGTTTTATATTTATTATAAAACTATAATAAAATTATAATTTATTCTTTAAAATTATTTTCGATACGTAAATACGTATATATTACATAAATATATGGTATTTTATTAAAGACGATATGTTTTACGTCAGCATTTTTGGTAAACAAACTATTTCTTTTAATACTATATTACCATTTATATATTTTGCTATCTTTGTATTTATTGCGTTTCGAATATTCATATAATTTAATTTTCAAATACAATGTTAAAAATAAGCTATTACATTTTTACAAGTAATCGAACGTAGCTTATATAAACATATTATTATTTAGGTAATTAACTATTAGGTTTGTCACTAATTTATACACCATAAAAATTAATTTCAAACAATATTAAAAACAATCAAATTTTCAACGTAAAACTTTAGATTGTATATAGTATGATTATAAGTGATAAGGGACTTTATACATGATTGAAGAATGGAATTACTTTGTCTAATTTACGTACCTGGCAACAGGTAATTTTATCAAATACAGTATCCGGCGAGTAATAAAACTAATTCATTAATTTACTGTTGAATGACGAATTTTCGCAATGTTTTTCAATTGTGCTTGGATTACAGGTAATTTGAAAATGTATGATATCATATTTCTCGTATTTTATTATCCAATTTCTTTTATTTGAAAGAATTCAATGGAATTAAATGTATTTAATAACCTGTTACTTCCTATTACCTAAATAAATCTACAAATTTATATTTAAAATCTAATCTAATTAAAAATATTTATCATATTTAAAACAAGCATTTAAGCAAAAGTAGTAAAATATGGTATTCTGATTAGAATGGCTTGCGAAGCAAAGTCAGGCTACATATGCAATTTAAAAATTTACTATGGAAATGGCAATAGTTTACAGACAACTATATTAGATATATTAGAACCTTTTTTAAATTTGTGGCATCATGTAAATATGGACAATTTTTATAATAGTGTAAATACAAGTTCATTATTACGACAAAATAAAACTAGAATTTGTGGGACTATAAGAACAAACAGGGGCCTTCCTGAAGAACTTAAAAATTTGAAACTTAAAAGAGGAGAGACAATATTTAGAAGACGCCAAGAAGTTTTGTCACAATGCTTCAAAAAGAATAGCCCAAATGATTTCTACAATTCTAAACTTATTGCGTAAAAATGTGTAGTGTATAATCGTGTAAAAAACCTACCTATAACAAACTTTTCTGTGTATTTTGATTAATTGATTTTTATGATTAAATTCATTTTTTTATTTCAGAGACTAAACTTGTGAGTAATTACGTAAGAAAACGTATAGAAAATTTTTCTGTGTATTTTGTTTTAAATTTTTAGAATTAATTACATTTTTCATTTCATTGCCTAAACATATGTATCATTTCATAATAATATTCAACTTTATTTGCAAATATTTTACCTTCAGTATTGATAGTTTTACTTCATAATAACTTAATATTATAGTATTTACTACTGCGTATGAATTTAGGCAGTAAGTATTGTAAGTAAAAGACCGTGCTTCCATGCTTACGCATTCGCACCGTTCTAAAAACCCCGCTACGGGTACAAGTTAGCCCGAAATCCTATCCGCCGAAAGTGTGTTAACAATATAAATAAAAATCTATACAAAAATGATTCTGTTACATCTAGTTATCAAGATGGAAAATAGCCCCCTATCTTTCGTGATTGATTGTTGAGCTGTAATATAGATGCATCATCGAGTAAAATATCACATTCAGCATCTCTGAATAAGCTTATATAAGTAGAGTAGTAATTAAACTGTTAAAACCAAACAATTTACATCACATAACACATATTAAACAACCAACTATAAAAATACGTTCAGTAAATTTTCCAGTTATTGCCTTAATATATAATTTTGTTAATTACTATTTTTTCTAAAGAAAGTCCATCTGTCCTCGATTACCTTATAGACGGCTAACACACCCAATATCTCAATAATATTTTATATCACAATTATATTTAATACAACAATGTACATACTCAATAATCGAAGAACAATTTTTTTTATAAAACAAAAATGGATAGAAACAAGTTGTGTGCTATAAAAACGAGTTACATACAACTAATAGTGCTTTATATTACAACAAACCTTTTACCACTTGTTAAAATTGTCTAATATTATTATTATCTTAATTATTTTAATCATGAGTTTTAAAGCGTTAAATATTTTAAAGGTATTTGTTAACATTTTGCGGTATGACAAATAAATCTTCATAATATTTTTTATTTCCAATAGCAAATTTCTTTACAACAAATATGGTTAAAATAAAAAGTTTAAGCTATAAAACCGAGTTATATGCAACCAATAAGACTTTATATTACAAAAAACTCTTTAGTGCTTGTTAAAATTGTATATTAGTTATTAATACCTTGATGATTTGAATCATAAGTTTTTAGGCATTAAAAATTAAAAAGGTTTTCGTTAATATTCTGGAGTGTATTATATAACTACTTTTATAAAAATGCCTTAGATTGAAATGGGCTTTATAAAACAACATTCCAATTTGTATCTTAAGCATTCAAAAATCAAAAAAGTTGTCTCTTACCTTAATCCTTAACATAATTTTTATTAAAACTTGTTATTGTTAGATTAAAATAGGCTATATTAAACAACACGACAATTTGAAGGTTTAAAGTAATGTAAAATAACTGTTAATACAATTTTAACAAAAACGCTTTAGATTATAATGCTCTATTTTTGAGATCATCTATCAATCCTGTTTAAATTCGTCACAAATTCACTATTTTGCATTGTTCTATTCCTCAATAAATAATGTTATTGTCTTTTAATTAAATATTTATATTTTTGTGGAAACCTTCAAAAATTATATGATATTATTTTAACATATTTGAATCAAATGTAAGTTTTACTATTATTGTATTTTAGTAAAATTAATTGATATTATAGCTCTTATTAGCTTAGTGTTTCTATTCGAATTCGAATGTTATTATACACTAAATCTAAATCATAGCCGGATTTTAAATTACAAAATTATGTTTTGTAAATATTATATTAACATTGGGTAAATAATTTAGACTGTCGCAATTTTCTATATTTGTTTACCAAAATTTACAGAATACATTAGTTACGGCCCTGGTCGTATGAAATCCCAAAAAAATCTTACCATTGTCTTTCCAGAAATGATCACCATTTAGTTTTTCTTATCCTTGATTAACTGTTAACTTATATTTAATTACATATAATGTTTTAGAAATAGTGATTTATCGATTCAGTCATCTTTTCTAATTTGCAACGAATTTTTATTCGAGGTTCAGACATCAGATTTCAAATGGCAATTTTATATGTGTGATAGATGATTTTTAAATATAAAAAAACAATGATAAATTGTATGCATTCAATATTTTCACATGTGTCAGATTCATGTTGGTTTCTAATTGGAGTATGATCCTTTTCGCAAGTTTTTTATAATTAGAGTACTGCAGTATGATATAAAAATGTTCTATTTGATGTTATATATTATTTAATTATAAATACAGTAAAACTTCCTTATTAGGATCTGGACCAAAAACGCGTATTATGGGATTGGGACAATATTTTTTTGGATTTATTTTTGTCACAATATTTAGGGGTAGAATGCTGGAACCGGATTGTAGTGGCGTATTAAGCCACAAATCGTATAAACTTAAAATCGATTGTCTTAACGGGGTCCTACTATATATATAATACTTAATAAATATATTTTTATCACATTTCTATTTAAATTAATCGTGACATCATGTAACCTTCACCTAATTAAAATACGCTTATCTAATTAAAATTGATATATATATATATATATATATATATATATATATATATATATATATATGTGTGTGTGTGTGTGTGTGTGTGTGTGTGTGTGTGTGTATAACAAAGTGCCATTCAAACGTAACTGTTCAGTGCGACTATATAAATGAAATATAATAATCCTTTAATTTGTATGCTTTTCACTAATCCGAATATTTCCAGCTTTGACAATAAATAATTCCGAAACGACTACAAGTTCACATTGGGCTTATAACAGAATACCTCTTCACGACATTGTTGAAATTTATACACAATGTAAAAGGGAGTAGAACTTATTCATCGAGTTTTAAGGATGACGGAGGTTCCAATGAAATCTGCGAAAACTTATCCGATGTCAACATCCCATCAATCTAATACCAAAGCTTCGTATTGTTGTTTTCAATCATCAAATGGCGCCTTAATCCCCTAGATTTTATTCAGAACATAATAGGGTGAGGTTAACTTGGCGTGATCGCAAAATTATGACATTAAATTATACAACCGGTGGGGTTTTATGGGTTAGATGTTGCTAACAAGCCGAATGTCGGTAACCAAAAGACTTTTTTATCTTGCGGTTGTGGTATAATCTCTAGTAAAACGAGAATCTATTAAGCCATTACGAGGGTTATCAGTATCTCTCGGCGGTGGTCAGCGATTTTGAGCGGCGTGCTTAACTTAATTTGAGAGGCGAATACTCTGCGGTTTTAACGTTTTTTTAACTCGTCCGAGCAGATGAAAGAATAACTCGCGATCTTCGCGACCGTAAAAACAACGAGCGAACCACAATACACGACTAACTTGCTAGTTCCACATGAACTTTTCGTGACCGGTATTATCGACGAAGTTGCGTTAATTTTGATAGTTGTGTATTGTCTTTGTGATATAACCGGCAACCGATTATTTACAATTAACAAATATTTAGGGACCCAGAAACCTTCGGAGGTAGTTTTTGTTATCATTGAAAACATCGCGAAAACGACACCTTCGAGTATGTCCTCAGTTCACACCCTGCACAGTGGTAGTCAACAGGTAGTTAAAACATGACCTCTTATAGACATTCCTCATTTTATGATAACTAGTAGTAACGAATGGCCTTCCATTGTTTTTTATGGACGGCCAGAATGTTGTGTTGGCCCTTCGCTTAAAAAGAATGGATCACTCGGTACTCGAGTTTGTCTTTGACAATCACTGCCGAAAAGAAACCCTAATTCATAAATCTGTCACAATAGGCGGATTTATGGTTCTCCGCCTCCGCGCCGAGTCACGCACCTTACTTGAAACTAATGCTGTATTAGTGTGCATATTTGAATACCTGCCACAGTCTTTAGATCGAATGTTAAGATGGGACTCCGTAAGAACTGATAAAGAGATTAGCCCGGGCCGCATGACCGCCGCATTGATATTCATTTAATCTATTTGAATAGATCCACCGGATCTAAGGACATAAGCTAAGGACGTGAAAACGGCGATTGTGGAATTGCTCGGAACACCTTTAGCGATTGAACTGTTTGCACCTTTGCGCAAGCTGCTAAATTAGTGAGCATTGATCACACAACAATAGGCCCGTGCGGCTTGTATCACAGGGCGCCAGTGTTGATTCTGAGCGCCTCACACCTCTGCAAGGTAACATCGCGATGTCCTGTTCGCATGATGAACTCGTTGTCCGGACCAATCCCATAAGAACACATTTCGTTCACAGTCCCGGCGGCCACCGGCGCTACAACTCTATTATAATTACAACGCTTCACACACTCTCGAAAATAGGGACATTTTTTGTTGTGGAAATATCATGAAGGAGGACCGTATAATAAGAGCCAGGCGTATTGTTGTCGGCTGTCCTCCCAGGACTCTAAATATAAAATTCTAGGAGCACAACAGAACCGACCCACCCACGGTGAGCATCGTTTCAGAACGCCCGAATAAAATCTTCTAATTTTTACCTATTGTGCATCTTTACGTTTGTATAATATTGCTGATTGATGTAGCGCCCTCTCAACATCAATTGTCTATTATATCGACTTGTCCATTCATGCCAGTAAAAGATCGCCGACAGACATTAAGAAATTTACCATTTAAAAATCTACGCAAATAAAAATATTGAATAAACAATAATAAATTAATCATTGAAGTCAAGTATATTTGCACCTCAATCAAAACTCATTATTAGTGTAAAGTAAAAAAATCAATCTTTTTATTTATAAATGCTTGCATCCCATTAGTTTTATAACGACGGGTTGGAAATTGAACTATTCGATGACATTAGTTGTGCCCTTTGTTTGAGTATTCCAGAAGAATGGTTTTGGTATTTGACACTATGATGAATGGCGCCTTCGTGAGAGACCCCCTTTGAGACATTCCAAATTATAAAGCCAAGAAAGACGTCAAACCGAGCGTAGCTGCGCACGCACACATGAGAATTAAATGTATTTTTGCCGACGACTATTGAAACAACTTTACAAGAAAAAAACAATCCGAAAACACAATATAATGATGAAAAACTAACGAAAAAAATGCTAATACTATATTTTACCAAAACATTTATCAAACTATAATTTACCATTTAGGATTCAAAAAAAAAGAATATTGTCTTGCCACAAGAATAATCTTGGATCTTATGAATTTTTAAATTCATAGATATCGAATACAATAAAATTTTATTATGTTATAATTATAGGTTTGTTTTAGTTTTATAATATTATCATATTTATAAATTTGCAAATGCTGGTAAAAGTTCACAATGAATTTTTGGATTCGGTTCCTTTTTGTAATAATGTTCGAATAAACATGTTCCTTTGTGCTTATTGTGTACTTTTTATCTGTAAATATGTGAGGATTTTGTAAAATTACCGTATCGAAATGTGTATTTACTTGGCAAAACAGTATACTGTCTGCAAATAAAAAACTGTTAAATCCACTTACCACCGGAACCTCAATGTTTTCCAAACAAGAGGTGACGGCGGCGCCTACTTTTTGATTCATGAGAGTCACATTCATTCATGTGCACCAGTCTGATAGCACCTCACAGGTAGAGACCAGCATGACGACTCAATTGTATCTCGAACTAGGACCCAGTACCACGAAATTTAAGTTTGGATACAAAAGGCGCTCGGATGTTTGTACTTACAATTCGCATTGTCACTTGTAGCGCAGCTCCTTTGGGTTTTGAAAAATCCAGGTGCTTCAGGTAAAGAGGAGGAATATGTGTATGTGTGTGTTATGACATTCTAATTGAGCGTTACTAGGCTTTGTATATTTCACGGATGACTTGACTGTATCACTTTAGGAAAGCGATAATGTAGTTGTTGCTCACAGTATTGAAATGTATCGTTGCATTCGTTTAAAGTCAAAATTAATCACGGTTGTTCGTGGGTCTCATCCAGGCTCTCAGCTCTCGGATTACGAGACCGAAATAAGCTTCGTGATACGTAGTATATAAAAAGGTTAACAAGGCGGCGACTGAAAAAGGCAGAGGCCGTAGACTCCATGCAGGGCGAAATGAGCTGAGGTGACAATTCACTTATTGGTGTGCATGGGCAGTGAATGCGCGCGATGAATCTTAGCTCCTGCGACGCATATTGTGAGGAATCATGCACGACTCCTTTTGGTTCAGATCGGTGACTCTGATTACGACAGAAGGATGAGTAGGCTCGATTCGTCTTATGATAATGAGATTGTGGTTTGCTCTATCAGTTTTGTAATAAGATATTCCATATTATCCTCGCTGATGAAAACTACTTGAACATCATATGTACGAGTATATGTTCTTGATAACTTCCCGTAGGATAAGTTATTGTAATCGTCCAAAAATTGATAATAAATTTTTTTGCATATCTTTACGTTTTAAAGGTTTCTGAACAATTTGGAATACCTTAGAAAAAAATAGATGTGTGTGGCTGTGTGTGTATATAAGTTTGGATACAATTTTTCGTCCACGATTTCGGGTGCGTGGCTCAACCGATTTGAATGATTCAAAAAACCAATTGATTTCTACTGATGGGAAGACATGCTGATTAGTTTTTGGCAAAGACAGGTCCAGCCGTTTCGAAAATACGAGGCAAAAAGTACCAAAAATGATCATTCAGCTTTTGAAGTAACGGAGCGCCTGATTTAAATAATTCAAAAAGCATTTTACTTCTATTGACGAAATGAAGAATTGATTAAATTTTTGGGAAGGCAGGTCTATCGGTTTCGGAGATACAGAGAAAAATGTAAAAAAAAGATATTTGGCGGTCTAAGATGATCATTAGACTATTAGACATATGAACATCAAATTATCAGATATTATATAGAGATTTTAAACATGAAATAACTCAGTAGTTTAAAATCTACTAAGAATACTAATTTTGTTACATTTGTTTTGGGTTTTGTACCAAAATTTTAAATTTTTAAAGTTTTCTTATACGGTTCAAACAAAATACATTTTCAGATTTTTTTTTTTTAAACTTTTCAAAAACATAGAAAGTTTTATTTTTTGAATATAAATTTTAAATTTACAATTCAGTTTAAAAATGTATATATTTTATATGCGTTATTGTAATCGTAATAAATAGATCTTCAGATGGATTCATTTGGCATCTCTTCTTAATGTAAACATTATTAAGTATTTTGAGCAATAAGATCGTTACTATATATTATATGACCAAATAAATATATGACAATTGTAATTATTTCTTTAAAAATGTGCAAAACAATTGTTATTAATCATTGATCAATATTTATTAATTATTGATTTTTTTTTTTTGAATATTTAATTCTGGTACGAGAAGTTCCGGCAAATTTCATTAGGGCACGATGCCCTACACTACTAGTTTTTTTTATTGGTATTATAAATAGCAATCTAAATAAGACAATTTTATAAACTATTATAATAAGATTGAATTAAACTAATAGTACTTTTAAAAATGCACAGAAATCACTCCAGAGTTGGATTTTCTAATTAAGGCTGAGGTAGATCCATAGGCCAAATTTTTTTGAGGTTGCCTTCTTATTGATTACTGGTTTTAGTAACTCATTTGGATGATCCTAAATTCCTAATATATGAGCAATACCTCTGTCTTTAATTACATGATCTACATAAGGTACTTTCAAACCATTATGAATAGTAAAATTGGAGGACATGTACCAATGTGTTTTTGTAAAAATTGATTGTATTCATTGAAAATCTTAATGATTGTATTCTCTAATATTGAGCTTACTTGGGTAGGCCCATACTTTAACGTTATTAGAATATTATATAATGCAATAGAAATATCACAGGTTGTAAAAACTTTCCAAAGGCGAAAAATACTCAGAAGTGTGTTTTATCTTTTTTGAGTTGGGGAAAAACTAAATAATCATTATTCATAGTGATGATTATATAAAAATGTTTAATAACAATGTAAGTTTTTTTTGCAAGTTCAGTATTTTGTATCATATTGTAAAATATTATTATAATATAATGATGCATTATATTTTTATGGATATATTTCAAAACTGGTTGTAAGTGGCATTGTACCTTAAGGCAAGTTGCACGAACTTTATCAATAAGAAGTCAATCTCTTAATTTATGAGTTTTATAAGTCTATTATAATACATAGTCGGCATTAAGCCTAGTTGTAGAGCATTTTAATCGGGAGATAAACTGCAATGTTTGATAATAATCTACTAAATAATAATCCAGTAATTTCTTTCGTTGTTATTGTTTGGTCGTGAGCACTGTTGTTTAGTTTACATGACTTTAATATAATTATTGAGTAAACGTAATTTAATTGTTTTATAAGATGTATTGTTAATTTCAAGTTAGATTCAACAGTTTTTTATATAACCTCTATAAAAGCTTACACGCAATTGGGGTAAAAAGGACCAACTAAACCTTTACTTTGGCATGGATGTAAACAATAAAAAATAGTAAATAAAAAAGTAAATTAAGTTGAGCAAAGCAATTTTACAAGAGATAAATTGAATAAATAATTATTTTAACACTGCTGATAATATTTTTGACAAAATATCAGATCAAGGTCTTATACAGTGTTATCTCTGTAAAAAAATGTATCCATAAAATTCATATTTTGCATTGGTTGAATAATGTAGCTATTATTTCGTAAAATTCTGTTAAAATTAAATATAAGACATTGGACCTGTTTGCCCCCCGGCCGTCCCATATTAGCCCGCATATGGGGTACCGATGATGAATTAACTGGGAGTTTTACTGAACATAGTCGGATAGTTGTTTGATTGATGTGTGTTATTTTTTGTAATATTATTGGTTTGGTTTTTACGATATACTTGCCTAAAGTTAAGTTGAACCTTTGACCCTGCCCAGAGCCTGCCCTACACTAGTTTTTATAATTCATATAAATGTATTTGATAAACTTCAATTAGAGTTACATGACCACGTGGTAAATACTAGTATTCTTCGGAAAAAAGAACATTTTGGTCATTTTGCGACCCCTGTTTTAACAAAAATATCTTTTCTCATTGTACTTTGTATCAACATATCATATCGTTAGCAGTTTATGTTCCAATGTCAATTTCTAAATTACTAGTTCCGTAATTACCAGCCAGCGGCTTTTTATTGAGTAGAATAACACCAAATAATAAACTTGCTGAATATTTCGTGCATGTATAAGTTTATTCTATTTTATGAAGGGTTTATGAGTTTATGACGGCATGTTTATGGCTCACTTTACAGTATTGAGGCTTTAACTTTAGGTGATTTTTTAACCCCGCAACACCTCTGTGGAAATAAACAATCAGAATGTGCACGGAAAAGGGAACTAAATTTATAAAATATGACTCGGACCATAACATAAATCGTTGGACGTATCCAAGGTAATATTTACAAGTTAGCGAACGTTTACTTTTCTTTTTTTTCAGTACTTACTTATGTGTTTGTTAGTGCTATAAAAACTTTATAAGCATATTCTTTTTCTAGAATGTTCTGCTTAGTTAACGATGCACATACCGAAACGACTTATATAAATTAGATTAAGAGGCCAATTTTAAATCTCTCTAAAATTTTATGGTAACGCTATGTTACGGGTCTACATTCGCATGAGTTGGTAGTAACAAACTGTCTTAATATTATTGCTGTGCGATCAGGAGTTTTACACATAAAACCTAATCCACAAAATGCACAAATGTCAAATGACAATTTTATCATAAGTGCAACTTTCTAATGCCTCTTTTATAACATATAAGTGAAGTTAGGTTTTATGTGTAAAACACCTGATCGCAAAGCAAAGTTACAACCTGCATTGAGGACAGTACACCATCCTAAATTAATTAGAAAGCATTAAAACCAAAAATGTATTTTTATATTATAATCAAGTTTTCTCACAAAACAACGAAAACAAAAAAGGATCATTAAGTTGTAAATGTTTGATATAAACAAAATCTCATTACAAAATTCAATATGTAGATATATAAAATTCACGATATTTACACCTATTATAGTGCTTCTATTTTACTATACTCTTGTATTATACTATAGTAAGTAATATTATTATTTTTCACATACTTGATAATATTTATAATAATAACTAGTGGTGCATGGCATCGTGCTTTAAAACAAATTGCTGGAACTTCCCGTACAGTAATTTAAAAGTTTTAAACTTTTTAAAAATGTATATTTTTGTATTTTTTTGAAGTTTTGAAAAAGTTGAAATTTTGAACTCATTCAAGTCGGTTAGTTCGTAGTGTCAAAAATGTTGAGGCAATTTAACTATAATTTTAACTATAAATTTGAACTAAGTAAGTGAACTTTAAACACTTACAAATTTTGGTGTGGAACTCAAAGAATTGTAAACAAATTTTGTACTTATTATTAAAATCTGATAATTATTATGTCCAATGATTATTTTTGACCGTCAAATGTATTTTTTTTAAACTTTTTTTTGATCTTCGAAACCGCTAGTCCTGCCTTCACAAAAAAATTATCAATTTTTCATTTTGTCAATACAAGTGAAATGTTATTTAAATTATCCAAATCGGACGCTCCGTACTCACAAAAACTGAATTGCCATTTTTGCACTTTTTGCACCGTATCTTCGAAACGGCTGGACCTGCCTTTGCTAAAAACCAATCAACACATCTCCACATCAATAGGAATCGAATGTTTTTTGAATCATTCACGTAAATTCAAAACTTGTATCGGCACATACGCACACACAAACACACGCACACACATAAATCTATTTTTTTCTGAGATATGCCAAAATAAATGTTCAGGAGGTCTTAAATTGTTGATTTTAAGTAGATTTCTTACAATAACTATAACTTAGCCTAAAAATGATTTTTTAGTTGAAAATCATATTTTTGATATAAATAAAATCTCATCGCATTTTGATACACTAACACATAAAATTACTTGATATTATTTATTTATAATAATAAATGTGTACTATTGAAAGGATATTAATCAATCATCCTAAATTTTGTGAGAAAATATTTTTAGTAAACATTGAGATTCGAGATTGTTTCATAATTTTGAATCCGACGATGATTTTATAGAGCCACACTTTTGTATTCAAGGAAAACTCGATTAAATCGGTGCGTATATACACACACACACACATATATATATATATATATATATATATATATATATACATTTCTAGTGATAAATATGAGAAATAGTGCCTAGTCGTGAGCATAATGATCTGTATATCTTCGCATTGTGTAGTATTTAGTGTAGAAGAGCTTTAACATAAAGCTCGAAACGCTTATGTTGTGCCATCAAAACGGGTTATGTAAAATTCATTACCATACAAATAACAATCCGAAAATATAACAGTCGAGAGTAGAAAGAGTAATAGTGCGTTAATTTAATGTTTGACAGTTTCCTTGTCCGCTTTTAAACCCATACCTTGTCCAGCGCGCGCCTTATGTGCATAGTATGTTTACATGGCGAGCAGAGAGCTGTGAAATATCGTGTGTGGATTAACAAAAAAATATGACATAAAACAAACTGCTTATTGTACACTCTCAGGAGAAGAGGACGCGGACTCCGACCTGAGAATTAGAGGAGCTTTCGGCTGACCAGGTGACAAATAATAACGCCGCGACTTGAAACAGAGGAGAGAAGTGGACTAGTGAATTACGAGTCCAACTCGCCAACAACGATGATGTTATGAAAGGATTAAATATTATAACACGCCAATAAAATGTATTAAGTGCTTTATTACCATTTGCCATCACAAATTAGAAAGCCATCCTAATTCACTCTTTGCTCCGCTGCTGATGATTTTTTTTCTCTTTTATTAATAATCATCAGATGTTGAATTAGCTGGGAGTTTTACTGAACATTGTCAGACAGTTGTTTATTTGGTATGCGTTATTTGTTGTAATATAATTTGTTTGGTTTTCACAATATATTTGCTCGAAGTCAAATTGGGCATTTGTGCCCAGGCCTAGTCTAAAGTATTATATAGTAAAATGGTAATGATTTTTTTCTCAATTTTATCAATAATCATCTGAACATAAATAAATTCTACAAATTATTTTGATATACATTATTTACATACAATTATTGATATTAGTTACCACAGTGGATTCTTGAATTGTGGGAGAATTCTTGCACCAGAATTTAGAAGACTAAAATTCTTCTAAATTCTGGTGCTTCTAAAAGAAAAATTACGTTCAATTAATTTGATCCAATAAATTGTATCTAATAGTAATTACCCACTACTGTTTAAAATTATATGTAATCAATGTATATCAAAATAATATATAGAATTTATTTATGTTCTGATGATCATTAATAAAAAAAAAATAAATCATTACCATTTTACTATATAATACTATAGGGTAGGGTGGAACACAAAGGTCCAATTTGATTTGAGCAAGTATATTGTGAAAACCAAATCAATTATATCACAACAAATAACACATATCAAATAAACAACTATCTGACTATATTCAGTAACACTCCCTGTTAATTCCTAATTATAGAAATGTGATTTTTCAAAAACTGTTATGAAAATATTCACAGATTTTTAATTTTGTCAAGATAATATTCAACTTACAATTTTTACTCGAAAAAGTGATCCAATTTTTAAATTATTTTAACAACGCTTAAAATATTTAGAAAAAACAAATATTTTCATATTTTTTTTTAATTAAAAATCAAAGAAATTAATAAATAACTTTCTATTTCCCGAATTTTCTTAAAAATGTAAAGAAACAGTGGCAAAAATCACGAAAAAAAATATTTATGTTGTACAAATGCAAGTGCATTCAAAAATGCATATTTGCAAAAGACAAATATTGTGTTTTTGTTTGTCCGTATCGTTTATGATATTTTCGGGCTTTATTTTATTTAAACTTTGGATTAAACTGTTGTTACTGCAAACATTATCAAAAAAGTGCAAGTGATTGGTTATTGATTTAAAAGATGATATTGTAAGATAATACTAAAAACTTTAAAATGTTTAGAAGTCGGTTTGTTTTATATAACCTGCTGATTTAAAATGAATTTAAAAAAACAATTTTAATATTATTAAACCGGTTCAGTTAAACTCAATTTAAAAAAATCAAATAAATATGAAAAACCTATAAAATTATTTGCAATTGGAATAAAAAAAAGTAGTGGGCCCATTTGTGACACGTGATTGATTGTAAAATTCTTTGTATTATCCTAGTACATAATATCCTATTTAATTATCTATAAATGAGTTTTGTAAAAAATTATTTATTTGAACGTCGCTAGGCTTAATTTAGATCACTACTGTCAATACTTAATCATATATTTATAAACAACTATGATAAATAACTAAAACTAAATAATAACATTATGATGACTGAGAATTTTTTGTAAAATGGTGAATAAAACTGATAAACTCGTAATAATCGTCGCCAAAATCTATTAACATTCAGAAAGACGTCTTAGAACTTATTTATTTAAAGCAAATATAAAGTTCTAATTGACTTTAAAACTTAAAACTTAAAGAATAAATAATAAATCTTACCTTTTGCGCTCCGAGCGTTTTTCTACTGATGAGTACAGCTACTCCTCTCAAGATCTGAAATTAAAATTTTATTTCAATAAATTTAATTTTACTTACTAATAAAATATTTTGATTATCATACTGTTGCATATTATAGCATATAATTATAAATCGCATACAATTTGATTTTAGGAGTACACACGGCGACTTCCGAGTGCAAAGGTTTAACTTGATGAAATAAGTATTATTTATAATTACAAAGAGGTCACACAGTTAAGACACAGTGATATTAGAATAAAAATAGTAAATAAAATTATGGTATATTAAAATTCACCAAAAAGTAAACGCAAATATGACACTAGAATTTTCTTATCATCTTCCATAACACTAGATTTATTGACCCGGACCAGTTTGACATTTTATATTTTTTTTTTATAATGAAACTTTTTTCATAAAAATTTGATTACTATATCTATATAAAACTATATACCAATGTATATACTAAACCTAAACTATATATAATGTATATTGATACATTATAATAAGATAATGTAAGTGGTGGAAAATATTTATTATAATTTTTTTAATAATGAACATATCATTTAAAGTGCCTTGGACCATTTTTTTAAAAAAAAATCTATTTTATGTATGAACCAATGGCTCACTTCAGTAAAAAAATAGGTATATAATCAACATCCGTACTTAATTATATCAATTATATTTATAATGTTTCATCTATCATGTTATGATTATTTCGCATATGCTCGCGTCTAAATACCCAATCAATCAAATGGATAAATTATTAAATTAATCGTACAATTAATTATGTTTGGGAATTATTTTCGATTTATTTGAGAGTTAATGATTCTATTCCCGTGGAACATCCATAAAGATCCGGTTTTATTTGATATTCAATACCCGTGTTGCGCGTAACTTCAAAGTCTGTGGGAATTTGTTAATCGTTGCGCAACTTAATTGTCTTGTAATATCTAAACTGCTTACACGAAAAAATTTAACGTGAAGTAATAATTTGCAGATCTAGTAGTGGTCTTATGGTCAAGAACGTGGGCTAGCACAAACTAGTCCCGGGGTCGATTCCAAAATCTGCCAGCTCGATATCAAGCAGTATGATATCAAAATTCGATTTAAGGTTATAGATCTCGAATATAATCTCAAGTGACGTTAGATATACATATATAATATTCATATAGCCATCAAAAGTAATTGACTTCTGGGTTGCCCTCTGGAGAAAATTACTAAAAATAAGTAAGGATGTATGTTGTCAAATACGTCATAGAACACATAGATTTGATAGATGTTAGAAAAAAATTGCACATTTATTTTATATTTTTATATTTCTATATTTAATATTACATCCAAGTAAACAAGATAAAGTTAATAATAGAGTTAATTACACATATGAGATAATAATGAATCTACTGTCGCAGGTCAGTGGAAATTGATGACGTTTTACGTTGGGATTTATTTATAAATCTATAATAAACATTTGTAATAATACCAAGAAATATAGATAAATTGAAAGTTTTTATCAACAATAGTAAGAAATCAATCAGAAAATAAAATTTACTGATTTAAGATGACGTGATTGCTTAAAATAGTTACATAAGGATAAGCACCGAGTTTATTATTGACACCAGTTATGTAAATGATTAATTTTGTTTTGTTTTATAAAATAGCAGTTTTGGATTTAGATATGGTTTTAAAAATCTTTGATATTTTTTTTGAATTTTGGAAGTTATGGCTTTTATGACATTGGCCTAATCTTGATCAATAAACCAATGATTGGTAAAAATAAATAAAAACGGGTCAGATGACAAATTCTATAAAAATAGTAAAAAAATATTCTTTAATTAGGATTTTTTATTATTATTTGCACCTATTTTATCCTACACATTAGCAAATTTTTGGTCGTACTTAAAAATGTCCTGAATAATCCTTTGATTGGGCGTCCAGGTATGATGGTAGATAATTAGGAGTTAACTGGCAATTTTACTGAACATAGTTTGATAGTGTTTGTTTGATACATGTTATGTGATGTATACATGTCATGTAGTTCATTTAGTTTAGACCAGGACTTCTTAAACTATGGGTCACAACCCCAAATAGGATGGCGTAGAAAGATTCTGGGGTCGCAAGAGATTTTAATGACAAATATTTACCATTTTATAACATCACGTCTTGATTTTTTTATGTTCTCAACAAATTCTTAAACTATATATTTTCATATTTATATGTAGGGGGAAGTCCCATAACGCCGGACGGCACCTAAAGCCGGACACTCTATTTAACACGTATTATTTAAGCGAGTATAAATCTTTTTATTTCAAAATTCAAGTGAGAGAGGTGTGGCCCAACCAAAAGGGTGGATAATTAGTGTTTTTTTTTTGCAATATCTAAGAATATTCGTCAAACACCAATGTGCAGACATTCCAGAGTGGTTACATATGTGTTTTTTGAAATGTTTTGAAATGTCCGGTACTAGGTGCCACTTTGTAAAGCCATATTTTTTGTTACCAAAGTTTTATTGATAGTATTAATTATTTTTTAGCAAAGATTGCGTTTTTGTTAATTTAGTTTGATTTCTAACTTTGTTATCTAACATAAGTCAAAATTTAATAAACATTTCAAAAAATATTTTTTGATTTATTTATAAATAACCTCAGGTGTCCTGCACTCGGGGAATTTTCCCTATATGTATATTGTTACCAAATAAATAAATGGTTCAAAAATATTAATTTATTTTTTATATGTGTGGGGTCGTCAAGAAACTCGCAATCAATCATAAATGGGGTCGCCAAGAAACTCGCAATCATAAATGGAGTCGCCAATAAAATTCGCTGGTTTAGACAAAACAATTGCTGAAAGTCAAATTGGAACTATGTTTTTAACCCCCACCCTCCTGAATCTATGTCTTTTCATCCGGTACTTTTGAGGATACATGTAAATTGTAGAGTTGAAGTTTTGAAAGCTCCGTAGGACTAACCTCGAGGCATTGTCAAAAAATGTATGTTTCTAGTGTATCTATTACAAACTGGTCCGTTCCAAATTTTTGAGAGCAGACGTCTCCGAGCTTGTCGAGACATGAGTGAATTCGCGGGCGCGTGTTTTCATTCTGCGAATTTGCCGCCGGTGTACGGATTTCCCATTGTCTTCCCATATGAACTGAAGCACATGAATCCGTCGTCCGCGCGTACTGATGTAATGTGATGACTGTGAGTTATGCGAAAATATGTGGATGTAGGTGGTGAACCATGCGACCGACCTGGGTGATGACTGATGATCATAGAGTGCAGCGTCTTCATTATAGACGAATAGTTGGTGGATGGATTACTCAAAAATTGATTATTTGAGAGAGCTATGCAAAAAATTAATTTCTAGCTAGTTTTTGTCATTCTTTTGACAATTTTTTAAAATTGAATATAATTAACGTGACTATATTTTTTGGAGTCAAAACGGGAACAGCAATTTTTAGTTATGCTAAACTGGGACGGGACGGGGGGATCTAATAACAAACGCTATTTAAAGATTCAATTAAAAAAAACAGTTTTTATTTATATAAATCAATTTTTTTTAATCAGAATTGTAGACTTTTAGTAAGAACTTTATTATTCAATTTTATGTAATACTTTTTTTTATATATGATATTCATGTTTTTTCGCTTTTTAGCCTTGTATATAGTTCTATACAATATTTTTCATAAATAATTTGAATAGAGTGCATCGTCTTCATTATAGACAAACAGCTGGAAGATGGATTACTCAAAAATCAATTATTTGATTCAGCGAGGAAAAAAATTAATTTCTAGTTTGTTTCTGTCGTTTTTTTATGTCAATTTTTTAAAATTGAATATAATGAAGGTGACCATAATTGGGGGGGGGGGGAAGGTCTAATAACAAACGCTATTTAAAGATTCAATTAAAAAAACAGTTTTAATTTATATAAATCAATTTTTTTAAATTACAATTGTAGACGTCCAACCGTTTTTATTGAATCAATCAAAACGGTTGGACCTGCTTTTGCCAAAAACTAATTAGCACACTTTCCCATCAATAGAATTCGTATGTTTTCTAAATCATTCAAATCGGTTAATCCGTGCTCTCGAAAACGTCGGCGAAAAAGTGTATCCATTTTTTCTGAAGTATTCCAAATGGTTCAGAAACTCGAACATAAAGATTTATAAAAATTTTCATTTTCGATAACGGGAAGTTAATATGATATATAAAATTTATAATTAGTCTATAATAATAACGCAAACCAAAATTCTATGATAGATCAATATTATATTGCATGTCAAAAATGACGCACCTGCACAGTTTTTATTATTCCGGCGGACTGCGGGACAGTAGTTTTGATAATAATATGCAAAACGGTTTACATGTATGAGACAAAAAAATATTTTAATATCAATTAAAATCCTATTAAAAACGCCTGTTACTACTCACCCCTGTTACAGATACCCCTAGCCTTCCCATATATATTTTGCTCTTGCTGTTGTATGTACACTTTATAAAGTAATTTATTTTCATTTTATTAATGACATTAATAATTAAATAAATAAAAATTAATTAATTAATTTTAGCATAACAACAATTTCGTGAAAAATCAGTTTTAAATTGTAATACAAATATTGTTTTAAGAAACACTTAAAAACTATTTATTAATTTTTGGTGAATTTGAATGTTCTAGTAATAGAATTAATAGTGACATTTTACTTTGTAAGCGGAAGCCATATAAGTCTATCTTTCCTATTCTCTTAATTATTATATAAATTCGATAATTTAAATTATTTAATGATAAATTAAATAGCTTTTAAAGCCAATTAAAAGATAGTTGTAAATATTCAAGGTACATGGTAGGTATCATTGGATTGGCTCAGCGGGGTTTTATTATAAGTGATTATTGGTTTTGCGTTTTGATGCGCGGCCGAATGCACACGAAAAAAACTGGCAGTCGTTGGAAACCTTGGTCACACGTACCAATAAATAATAATTATATTTAAATAATATATACGCGCTAATATTGTTTTGTTTATACTATAATTTTAGGTTTTCCAAATTGGTTTGAACATTATGAAATTGCTATTAGGGACTTCAAGTACTCTTATGTTTAATGACTGACAATTAGGAATTGGCAATTATGTTTTTTTAGCAGTGTAACGTACCAAGTGATAATGTATTTAAAATATCATAAATTTAATATTCAATTTTATTTTATATTTAAATGAAGGTTAATATATAATTAAAAAATTAATTAGTTTATTAAACTGCTGACCTTATATACCTGAAATATTTGTAAAATATGTTGCAAAAATTAAATAATCTAAGCAAAATAATTTGGGCACAAAATGACTTATAATTTCACTATTTTTGCAGATGATGCTTGAGCTTTTTTTAATATAAGCTTTTAAAACATGCCAATGTGATCAATTTATGTAGGTTATAATGTAATTGTTTTCCTACAAAGTTTATATACTTGCAATAAACCATATTGCTGCTTAATATTATTTTTGCATTGAACATGTTTTGTATTGGAAGTAATGACGCATCGTATAAAAATGAGACATTTGCACTTAAATTATTTTTAGATGTCAATACTGCTATGTTTGATGATCATACTATAAAATATCCAGTGTGTCTGCTTCTTAAAGAAAATATATTAAAACATGGAACTAAAGTTCTGAGATAATATTTTTATACATATATTTGCGCCTATTCCATCCTGAACATCAGCAAATTTTTGGTCGTATTTAAAAATGTCTAAATCGAATTCCAATCTATTTATTGGACATTTGGATATGGTAATTTAATTTATTTTGCAACAACATTTTTGTTTTGAATTCTATATGTTAACAAAGTCTTGAAGTAATTAGGATGAATCTATTGAGTTTATTTTCGGATTATTTAGTAATGTTATTCTATTAGTTTCCAGTATTAACATAACATGTTTCAAATAAGGGTTTGTTAATATTTTTTTGACAAATCACGGTTTCTGATGTTGACTCTCGATGTGTTGGTAGTCACAAAACTGCCAAAAAGGTATACGAGAATTTATTTAAATTTTTGATATATCTCTTGATAATAAACTACTACAAGATTGTGATAAAGCCTATGTGGACTTATGGTATCCATCTGTAGGGCTGTGCAAGCAAATCAAACATTATGTTAATGCAACGTGCCTGGTCAAAAATTTTGAGACATATCACCGATGCATCTTGGTTTGTCAGGAATAAGACCTTGCACGACGATCTTAATATATAATTTATAGACAGAGTAACAAAGATAACCAGTGTTCAACATTTCCTAAAACTGAAAAATTATACAAATTTCATAGTCGCGCAACTTATTTAGGCACCAGTTTCAAAAAGACTGAAAAATAGGTTTCCAAAAGAAAATATCCAAGACCATTTCTACATTGGAGAAATTAACAGAATTGGTGAACCACTCATTGGAGTGACAATTATTGGTATAATTATTTGAATCAAATAGCTCATATTGTATTTTAATTGCTGCTAAATATAAAACTAAAAAAAATTGAGTGGCTAGACTGAATGTGAATCAGAAATCCCGGGTTTAATCCCGCTTCGAGCAGTCTGTTGTCAAGTAGTAGTGACAACGGTTTTGGAAATATAGATAGAAATATGTTTCCAAGTGAAAATAACCCTAAAACTGCATTGCTGCATTCGTTCTATTCCAGAAATGGTAATAATAATCAATATATTAATGATTGATTTTATTAATATCACACAGAATTGAGTCAACTGTTATGGTTGACATCTGTAGAACCAAGTGTAGTATTATGTCAAATCGGCCCAACAGCGTAAAGGACTCTTAAGCTCGGATTCAAAAATAATAAAAAAAATATTCTAGTAAGTCTTGGAGTCTATTGCTATCGCTTAGGTTGATGTCCACTGGTCCAGAGTGTCTCGGTCTGACACGGGTTGTTGCAGATATTGTTAACAAGATCTCTAAACTACTCCGTTTTTTACCTTCGTATTTTTGTTTCTTTTTTCGGTGCGGTCTACGTGTGTGTCAGCCGCTGAGACCACAATGTTTTCATTTGGGATTAACACGGATACTACGTCGAGAATTCACAATGACTTTTATTATTCGGGCATTCGAGTTGCACGGGCGCATCGAACACAGGACCTTTTTATCTGGAATATAATGGATTTATCGCTTATATAGCATGTTTGACAAATGAACATTATGTTCAGTATATTAAAAAGGTTACCTCTTCAGATGCCGTGATAATGACACGAAATGTTTAAATTGGTTGTTGATTTAAGAAACGGGTAGGATTGTATAAAGTTTATAAGCGATTATGGACCGTATTTTTGTTGTAACAAACATTATTAAAATTTATACACTTTAATTAATTGGATCTGTTAGATAATAATTATTGCATGTAACAATTTTTTGTGTTATTTGAGGTAAAATACGTTTGAACTAATGAGGAACGTTTATGGATTTTATTGTTTTATATTAATTTTTTCCGTACCTTTTTATTTTTTAACTTTACGTAGGGTAAGTTACAGTAACCGCAGAAAAATCGATAATGAAAATGTTTATATATTTTTACGTTTTAAAGGTTTCTGAATATTTTGTACTGCCTTAGAAAAAAATGAATGTGTGTGTGCGCGCGTGTGGGATCAACCGATTTGTATGATTCAAAAAACATTCGATTCCCATTGATAAGGAGACGTCCTGATTAGTTATTGGCAAAGACAGGACTAGCCTTTTCAAAGATACGGGGCAAAAAGAGTCAAAAATGGTATTTCAGTTTTTGAGAGAACGGAACGTTCTCTTCAGAGCGTTCTATCTTTATTATTTTTATTTTAGTTTTTTTTTGGACAGGATATTCCAGCAATTTCCCTTAAAACACGATGCCATGAATCATTAGTTTTTTATTATTTTAGCAATCGGAAATATGCTGACAATGACTGTTCTATGACTGTTGTATTTTTTTTAAATTATTTACAGTTAAAGGCAAGTCAATAGTTATTTATCTTTGTTATAATATTTTTACATACTTTTCAGCAGTATAGGTACTCAGATCGAATCCTGGTACTGTGTGCATAAATGGATTGAAAAATCAACATAATTGGAAAATTTATTTGTAATACACGAAATCAATATACCTACCTACTCCAAATGAATATGATAACACAATACTGCTTTTCTGCAAGTTTTTTTTGCGTTTTAATGAGAAAATGATAGACTGTGCAACTTTATGTTGGAAAGTAATTTTAAAGTGTTCGGTTTTGTCAATTTTATTTGATTTGGCTTTGGATTTGTTATTTGATATATGTAACATTACATTATATTCTATTCTATATATTAATGAGAGAATTTAGAAATACTTATTGATATACCCATAGAGGTATATAGGTGCAATAAAAATGTTACCTGTGCACAAGTTAATTTTATTACTTAAAGAAAAATTAATATATGTTACATACGTGCATTTTGAATGGTTTGTGTATTTAACAAGAAGTATAATGTTTTCTGATAATGTCATACTACATTCAAATTGCACTCCAAAACTACCTTTCATAGTGCCATCTATTTCATAAATTTCATCTTTTGTTTCAACTGTAGTTTTACTCTTTTCATTACGTATTTTTCACGTTTATGAATAAATGGAAATTTGAAAAAGTCATAAATGCTAATCAATTGTTATTTGTATAGATTTGATCAATTATTATTGACCAATAAATATTATTATAGTAATTATAAATATGCCTGCTGCGGTCATCAAGTTCCTGATAGAGTTAATGAAATTAAGCGGAGATTTAAAAAAAGACCGCAGATTTAAAAGATAAAAAATAGTTTTTTCCGTGCATTATCTTATTGCTAGATAGTAGATTATATCTTGGTGATATTTTTATAAACGAATACAAATACAACTATATTAAAATAATTTTTGAGGGTGTTGGTCTGTTCGACAATATTAAAAATTCAAAACATCAAAATATGGGCGTAACATGATAACCACAAACCTAAAATAGCGTTAAATAAAGGGTATAATCTCAAGAAAAAATCTGATGATATACTACTGCTTGATAGCAAGCTGGCTCGGTGAGAATAAAAAACAGTGTTCGGTTGATCACGAAGTTATTATAAGCAACATGTCCATTAAGAAAGATTGTAAAGAAAGTCATTAAATCCGACTGTTTTATAAGGTATTTTATTTGAATAAAAGGGGTCGGTCAACGAATCCGGCGTCATACTAAGCGGATTCTACTGTATATTTGTATGTCTGTGTATGTGTGTATGTTATCATGTATAAAAAGAATATCTACTTATATGGATGTATTTTAATAATAATCTACGATTGAATCTTTACAGCCCAGCATGAGTCAGCAGTTGAATGAAAGTTCAGTGGAGCGACATTTTCTGCATTCATGAGCGGTCCATTCTTCAAGGTAAGAATTTGGCAAAATTGTAAGGTGCTTAATAATTTCCTGTCCGTTTTCGTCGGCGGCGTGAGTAAACTATCGTAACGCCCTCTGTTAGTTTAACAACGAGATTTATCCGGCATTTGTTCGCCGCGGGCGGTTATCCTAGTGATGATAGCCTCGGTCGGTCCCATTGACCGTCTCGTTAGCGCGTTTCTAGTAAAGGGCTTGCCTGGGAAGGGAATTCATTCAATTCGCGGGAAGAGATCAAATCAGATTCATGACTAACCGACGGAGATCGCTCTATATTTAAGATTTTTATTCGGAATAGAATTTTACTACGAACTTTTTTCTCATTCATTAATAAAAACGGGTTGGGGCTGGTAAATTCCTGTTGGCAAAGGTGAATGGTAAAGGATAATCACTTGGTGCAAGCATTTTATGATGTCTGTTATTAACTTTAAAATATTTTTATATTTATTTTTGTAAGTGATTTTACAATATAATAATAACATTGCGTGATAATAATTTTAATTTTCAAGATGTTATGATGGTTTTTAAGTAATTCGAGGTCTAGAAATGATTCTATAAAAAGAAATAGAACTTTGCCAATAGCTTTTGTGCAACTTTTAGCTACAATTCTATATGATTTTCGAGCGTAGGTAAGTCCTGATCTCATCGAAATAGTACGTCTATTAATCACGTGATCGATTTTGTAAGGATTTTTGAACCCCCCCCCTCCCCCTTGGTAATGATATTCAAAATTACCCTTCCCTCCTCCAACAAACATCAAGTGCATTTTTAGTTACGAGAAAAAATTGTAATTTTTTAATTTTTTTTTAAAATGTTTCGATTTTTTTTTAATTCAGGTAAAAAATAAATACACGTTTTATCTTACTATACCCCCCTCCCTTTTTTGTCAACCGCCCCCTTCCCCCTAATAACTTCACATGATTAATGGACACCGCCTAAGGTCTACGTGGACATCCCATCTTACTTAATATGTCCTGATGTATTTAATAATTATTATAAAATTGATTGAAAACTGTAACTTAAACCATAAACGATTTTGCAAAATTGCTCTTATTTTTTTTGTGATTCATCATTATTAAGTTTATTCAAAATGGAGTTTAACTACGAACGTCGTTCTTATTCATTAATAAAAATGTGTTTAAGACTTACAAATTTCTGTTAGTAAAGTCGAGTGATAAAGTATAATAAATTGGTTCAATCATTTTATGATATCTATTATTATATATTAACTTTAAAATATTTTCCTATTTATTTTGTAAAATATTTTACAATACAATAATTTCGAAAATTACGGAAATATTTTGGATGTTCTATAAAATTTCCTCAAATTCGCAAGCGTAAATTAATTTTTGGATCAATTTTTTAATGAAACGATTTTCAGTTTGTTTTTAATTAATTTTTTCTTGATTATTCGAATTGGAATCACAAGCATCATGTCATTTTTAGAGTAATCTTGCAAATTCACGATTTTCAATTCATGTTTTCTGAGTAACAAAAATAAATTGTAACAAAAAAAAAATGTTTTCTGAGTAACATAATTTTTTGAGTAAGTTTGCTAAGCCGTGATTTTCAATTGATGTTTTTAGTCAATTTCGTGAAAATTCACTCGTGATTATTCAGGAAATTCTTCAAGAATATCTTAAAGTTATATTTTCGTGAAAGGTTCTACAATATAATTAAAAATTGTGGCTTTGACAAACATAAATTAAAAATTGGTGTTTTGCAGAATTGATCTAAAAATTTTCTTATGTTTGTGATTTTTCCGGAAATCTTAAACATCCTAAAGCTATATTTTCGTAACAGGATAAATAGGTTTTGAAAATACAAAATCAATTGACCATGGGCAGTAATATTGATATTCGCATATATCAACATAGAAGCAACTTTACTAGTTATAATCTGGACATGGTAGTGTGCAGTCGGAGTTCTTTGGCGAGTCAGTTAGGGTGATCTTCTTGGGGGTTGTTGTACATGTATGGTTGAGTTAGTTTTTCATCGTTTACTGTGCTGATGTCGTGAGAGGTTTAACAATAAAATTGAATAATCACGATATTGTGTGAAAAACAATACTAGAAACAATAATAGAAAATTGAGGGTTTGCAAAACTGCTCTAAAAGTTATATTGTAATAGTGATTTTCCAGGAAATTTTAGAAGGACATCTTGAAGTTATATGCTTAGTTTCGTTTCACCCATAAGTTGTTATTTCGACATTATTAATCGTCGTGATATATTGAAAATGTGCAAACTTCCTATGACTAATCCTCGAATTTGCGAAACTTTTCACTGACGGCGGCGTCTGTTCCCTCCGGGTGGCGTTAGACGCTGAACCGACATGGCGTTCTATCATCGCCGAATTCTCATAATATCCGTCCGGATTCCGGGAAGCGGGCCTATCGCTTTTATTCTTATTCGGCGATATTATAGTATTTGCGAGCCCGGGCACGTCCGTACGAATGCGTTTTGCCATTTTTTATATTATTTCGGTGCGCCCGAATCGGCGAGCATGATTTATGTTGGCGCGGTTTGTTCTTTCATCTCCGGAATTGATTAATTTGCATAATGCCGGGTGAGAAGGCGTATTCGCGTGTGTTTACGGTGCGATATCTCATCTATGACCGCGGTCCACCGAATGCGATGCATTCCTTGTGATTTTATTGGAGTTTTCGTTTTGCAATAATTGGAACGAAGGATTGAGATCATTATGTTTTACATATTCGTATTTACTGAGCCAAAACGATCCCAACATAATATGTTATCAATATAAATGTAGAAAGTACATACAGCGAACATATAAATATACTAATGTGATAGAGCTACATACATTCTTATTAGGTGCTATCTATTCGTTCCTAAAATATATAAAATGTTGTGTTTATTTCCTCAAGTATTCACAGTATAGCATCCCTTTGATGGCAATTTCTTGATGAATTCCTTGTGATTTTATTAGAGTTTTCGTTTTGCAATAATTGGAACGAGGGATTGGATCATTATGTTTTACATATTCGTATTTACTGAGCCAGAACGATTCCAACATAATATGTTATCAATATGAATGTAGAAAATACATACAGCGAACATATAAATATACTATTGTAATAGAGCTACATACCTTCTTATTAGGTGCTATCTATTCATCCCTAAAATATATAAAATGTTGTGTTTATTTCCTCAAGTATTCACAGTATAGCATCCCTTTGATTTTATTAGAGTTTTCGTTTTGCAATAATTGGAACGAGGGATTGAGATCATTATGTTTTACATATTCCTATTTACAGAGCCAAAACGATTCCAACATTATATTGTACTTTTTAAGTACATACAGCAAAGATAAAAATATAATACTGTAATTGAGCAGCATAACTTCTTATTCATTCTTATTCATCCCTATAATATTTAAAATGTGGCAATATTTTGATGGCAATATTTATCGGTTATTGATTTTTTTTTTATCCAATAATGATACTAGTTTCATTTGTCTTTTTCTAATTTTATTTGATATATAATATTTTCCTTTCAATAATTTCAGTTTTGAAGTGCATATATATTTTTCATATGCGTTCTTTTATATTCTTAAAAAGTCATCTGATTCCTTCTAATCTGATTCTAATCAGATTCGATTAATTTTTTTTATATATGTTCATATTTCTTGCAAACATACTAATTAACATAAAATTGTTTGTACACTTATAAGCACTTATATTATAGGTTTATAAAATACGAATGATAAAATTTACAGTAAATAAAATCCACATGATCCAAAATTTAAAAGAAATGTTATTGCTCATTGATTATTTTTCATTGATATATTGAATATTCCTCAAATCTTCAATTTCGTTTGGAAAGTCACATCAATTTGCCTTGCATTAATCAGTTTAAGGGGGTATTTTGGTCTAGAATTTAAAAAAAAATATTTTTTATATTTCCAATTTCAACTGTCGAAAAATATGTGGTACAAGAGGATTTTTTAATATTTAAATTGTTTTCGAATATATAGCCGTTCACCACGACAATGCTCATTTTCCTTTGCAAAACTTTAAATGCGTATTTTTCGAAATTTTATTTTTCTATGCAATACCTACAATTTCTCAATTTCATTGGATTTGATTACTTTAAGTTTGCATTTTTTTCTAGAAGCTTTTTTCTTCAGATTATTTGGAGAGCTAAATTAATGCGTAGGGCAGGAGACCCTCAACTTCGTCATCTTCTAGAAATGAAGCTTCATGACTAGTTTTAGTTTTTTATTTTTTGTTTCTATTTCAAAACATTATTCAATAACTTGTAAAAAAATAGAAAAAATACCGTTTGCCTGTTTAGGTCGTTCAAATGTCGCATAAAATTCATGCCTCTAGATCAGAATACTCCCTAAATAATTCGTGATAATCCTTGTAAATTAAGAACTCAGCTTCTTATACGTGAATGGAAACTATTAAACTCTACAGAAGTCAATAAACTTACTCTAAATTATTAAGAAATGTCCTGGTCTTCTAAAGAAATTTTGTCGACTAACTTTATAAGAACAAATACATTAAAGCATATCTAACTGATAGTCTGTCAGGCCTCGTAACAAGTTAATTTTTCATACATAGCACGTCTTACTAGAATGCAACAGTAAAAGGAAAGTATTTCAACATTGAAGTCATATGCGGATCTGATGATCTGTAAGTATGTACGGTGACTAACTAGATGTGACATGTCGCATAAACCACAGGAATTCCGACGTGTTAACAGAGCTTCCTTCATCCGCGTTATTTGTGAACATTGGAAACGCCTTGATAAGTTCAATTGACGTAAAAGGTATGACTAACAGTAAGTGTATCTCTGAAGATTACGTAAACCTTCGGAAAATGAAGATGTGTTGGGGTATTGGATTTAATTCACTACTTGCTTGGATTGGAGATTGATTAGCGATCATATCAGAATAAAAATGACATTTTGTTTTTATTGTTATTTGGATATTGATTAGTCTGTACTCCATCGGAGTAAAGTCCAGAATACTAAAACAAACTACAAAAGGATTTAATAGTTGATACAAGTTTGTTTTTATGTCCTTTATTAATAACAATCAGAACATCAATTCTATGTTCATAGTACATTCTATGAGTTACTTTGATTTGCATTAATTAAATAGAATTATAGGTGGTAATTACCTTAGTTGGTAATTACTATTGGATACAATTTATTGAATCAGGTTAAGCCTTTTTTTCTGGTGTAAGAAGCGCAACGAGTGAATTGGGTTGATGTTCTAATTTGTGATGATAATTGGTGGATCTTGTTTTTAAAAAGTCTTTAATTTATGGAACATTCAGGTCATAATGCAGACTTTTATTGCTCATGTACCAGGGAGCACCAGTCTTTATTTTAAGTAGGTCTGATTGTGTTTAATGCCACATTTTAGATTTGCTAGTTGATACAAGGATTATAAAAAAAATCCTTGGGACTATGTCAGAAACAAGTAAAAGATCGAGTAATCGATGTTGCATTTGTTCTATGTTCATAAACGCAAACGATTTGAGCTTTTTAGACGGAACAAAGCTTTAAACTGAAAATTGTTTAACATTTCTTGTTCCAAAACCTCAATTGGTGTATTTTTCAGTTTATCTGCACTTGTCGGTAAAATTACACATGTGGATGCACATATTCTTAATATTTGCTATTTTTGCAATATTTTATGTCTCAGATGAGGCAAAAGTAAGAAAACGATTTATTTTGTTAGCAATCAGAACTAAGAGTCCTATAAGCTGTTGAGATGATTTAACTTAACTTTTTAATGATGGTGTACTGAATTGGTTATTGATTGAACGCCAGGTAGGGGCTATTTCTATTTGGAAACATATTGCTATATATCGTATATTCTATAGCCTTTTATTGAAATTTGTCTAACATTTCTTGTCTCTAGGTCTCAACTAATAAAATTTTAAGTATATCTATAGTTGCCCTTACAATTTTACGTGTGTATGTCCTACATGTTCTTAATAATATTTGCTTTTTTGGCAATATTTTATGTCACAGATGCAGTAAACATCTAAAAAAATAGACAGAAAATTACATAAGTAGGAAAACGATTAATTGGTAGCGATCAGAACTTAAAAGTACCATAAGCAATTGTAATAATTTGACTTGACTAATTACATCGGTTTCATAGATTGTGACCCAAATAGTTGTCCTGTGCCTTTGTGATAAATTTTATTATTACAGTTAATGTATTTGTGATGAATTTGCTAGTGATGTAGAAATGCCGGGTAAAAGCTATTTTCACTTGCAAACATATTGCTATCTCTGTTTTCGTATGAAAACTGATGTCACTGCTGGTTGACATCAGTATCCAAGGTGGGTATCGAACTTGGGACCGCTGATTGAAATTTCATAGTTTTAGGTACTAATCCACGAGGAGCAAAATTGACAAATTGACGTAAAATTAATAAAATTCAGTGCATTGTTTTACCATCTATATTACCAAATTGGAGAGCTGTATATGAGCTATGTTTCAATTGACGAAACAATGAATTTTAATATTGGTTTGATGCTGATACAATCAGTCAAAATGCAGATATGAAATTTATGAGTTCGAAAATTGAATTCGATTTTCAAGAATTTTGTTTCCGAGCCGCGATCGCAGCTTTGGCCGCCGTCTCGTTAGCTCGGTGGTATATGATGATTACCTTTACCGACATTCTTGACATGTCTGCTCGGCTGCGAACACCGTTTCATGTTCTACCGATGTCAGATTCGTTTCAAAATTATTACTACGCTCTCTGCATTCGCATTCAACGCAGTTCATCCTCATACTGATACATACAAAATTATTTCATCCCGCAACTATAAGTTTTTTTAGCATTTAGCGCTTGAGGGCACATCTGTAAGATGATGACGTTATAGATGTGGGTGCTTGTTAATATTATCACTATTGATATAGTGAAGTAAGTGTCTGGCGTTGACTTTCAGAGGTAATTTTACCAGATATCATTGTTACGTACTTCTGGAAAATTTGTTTGAAAAGTGATAATGTTTTGTACAAATAGTGACGTATCATTTCTATTATTGCGACGTGAGGCTATTAGTTTACTTATGAAAATTTTGCACCATCATCGTTCCTTTACACACATTAACTCATTTTCTTCGGAGGTTGAACTAATGTCGCTAAAAATATGCTTATGATGTAATCGACTTATCTTAGTTCATCGAATTCACTTACTTTTTTAGTCGTGGCTATCTAGATTATACACTAGTTTTTACGACTCTGGAATTTTTTTGTTAAACGATAATCTTTGGGTACATCCGTACCAGATATATGATATTTTCTCTCGAGAACATTAACACATCACAATTTTGATTTATACGGTTTAGAATCAACCGAAGGAACAATACGCGTTCAGACAATACGTCGTCGGCGCGTTAGTTATAAATTCATCGCACGGCGCATCACTGTTTGTTCATATGTTTTTATCGCCAAATCTTAAAAATGCGATCTCTGGCCTTCGCTGTTAGGTGTCCGACTGGAACGGACACGATAACCACATTAATGTGGTTTATATTTTCCGTCGTAGAGGAAAAATGAACAAGCATCTCATAAAACATACGACACAAACTGA
Source organism: Ctenocephalides felis (assembly GCF_003426905.1). NCBI lineage: Eukaryota > Metazoa > Arthropoda > Insecta > Siphonaptera > Pulicidae > Ctenocephalides > Ctenocephalides felis. The sequence goes on along the minus strand of NW_020538040.1, from coordinate 176,309,657 downwards.
CGACATATTTGTTAATGAATTTAACGAGCAAGGGATTGTCAGATCGTACATGATACCATTTGCTTGAAGCGGCGGCCGGCCATCCACAGTGCTGTTCTTTCACACCGAACGGCGTATTTTTCACAATCGTAAAGTTAATAGCTTCATTTGTAGTATTTGTTTTGTTCTTGTGTGTTTTCGGACGTGCACGTGATCCACAACTAGTTGAATGAGGTACAGATCGCGATGTGTATCTGAATGATACCAAAGCAGGTGGTCTCCGGCACAGGCTGAACACGTTGCTTTAGCTAATGATAATTCAAGGAGGCGATATGATAATTCAATAAGATAGGGCACAAAAGTCCAATATGACTTTTAGTAATTATCTAGTGAAAATCTAACAAACTATAATAAATGTCAACAAATATGTCCGTTTTGTTGTATTTCTAAAATTGGTAGAGTAAAAGAGACGGCCAAGGAGGGGGGGGGGTTTGGCCAACTATTTTATTTTTAATTTTAGAAGAAGTTTTACAGAATGATAGCTACCTTTTTAATCAATGCGATGCAATTAGGGTAGAGCTGGTGTAAACGTCCGATTTGCTTCTATCGTGACTTGTTTTTATGACTAATACATCGTATTTGAGGACAGCATTTCAATATTTCTACATAGGCTAAAGTTTAAATTACCATGTATTTCACTTTTATTCTAGCTAACTGGTAAATTAACAAATTATAGCTGATCAAAAAAAAGTGACACAACCGTCTCAAATTCAGAAAATTATATTCAGGTATCGATAACTAAACAACAATACTCTGAGTATTGTTACAAAAAAAACTAACAAAAATTACATCGTGATAACGATGTGTTTCTGATTTAAGGTAATGGCTGGTTAGACATATGTACATATTTTGTGACTCTCTACTTTAAAATACAGAGGAAAGTCCCGTAACGCCGGACGGCACTTAAAGCCGGACACTCTATATAACACGTATTATTTAAGCGAGTATAAATCTTTTTATTTCAAAATACAAGTGAAAGGGGCGCAGGATCAGGCGCTAAGACTCACCTGTGACGCACACGGCCACGGCGGGAGCGACCCTTTGTTGTTTTAGGCGCAAAAACACGGCGTCACCTAAATATCAATGGAAGTAATTATAGTGTATTTATGCATTTATATTTTAGTGGCATTCAAAAATAAAAGTAGTACTTGATTGTTATCCGTAAAATGGTAGAATATTATTAGATATTTTAAACAATTTTAGTAGGTACCACCAAATGAACGAAATTGTCTGTCCCTTAGCACCGGACACTAAGTCGTCCCTTAGCGCCGGAAGTAAACATATTGATATTTCTTGTGAGAATTGACGTAATTTACTCTAATTATTTAATTTTGTTCTGTATGAGTGCTAAGGGTCACTACATACTCCCATTTTTCGTATTTTCTAGTCAAAGGATTTTCATCTCAGCTGGAGCATTCATCATAAAATAAAGCATCGGTGTGGCCCAGCCAAAAGGGTGGATAATTAGTGATTTTTTTTGCAATATCTAAGAATATTCGTCAAACACACATGTGCAGACATTTCAGAGTGTGGAGATGGCTACATATGTGTTCAATGCTGGTTAGTTTGAAATATCCGGTGCCAACTAGGTGCCACTTTGTAAAATCATATTTTTTGTTACCAAAGTTTGATTGATAGTATTAATTATTTTTTAGCAAAGGTTGCGTTTTTGTTAATTTAGTTTGATTTCTAACTTTGTTATCTAACATAACTCATAATTTTAATAAACATTTCGAAAAATAGTTTTTGATTTATTTATAAATAACCTTAGGTGTCCGGCACTCGCGGACTTCCCCCTAATCTTTAAAAAACACCAAGTATAATTGTTTTTGATATAGTGTTGGCTTACCTTTAATACAGACTTTTAAGTCCTTCTTTACCCGTGATAATTGAAAAAAAATCAATTAATGATATTGTAAATAAATTAGTATTTTAGGACATTCAACTCGATGAATAATGTACCACCAAGCATATTGATAAAATTATAATCTAAACATTTACTAATTGTTATATAAGCGTTAGTTATTTCGAGCATTGATACATGCAGATTCTTGTTAATTGAGTGAAATAATCTTCAACAAATGCATCAGTCATCATCGATCTAATTTTAAACCCGCCGTTTTGCCAGTCGATGCTAAAGGACCAGAAGTCTAACAATATTTCAAAAACAATGTTGCTACTTTGTTTCATTCATTAATGTTCTAGCATGTAGGTGTAGTAAAATAGAGCGACGCATATCGCATTACAACGAATTTTAAAATAGTTCTATCCCATTGTAGTGGAGCTTTTTTCTTCGTCTTTCCTTTCATTTGCTCCTTCGGCTCCTCTGCGGCCGGAATGGTGTCCGAATCGGTTAGTGTGGCACCTAACAAGGTATTATGGTATCGCGGCGCTAATTATTAATTAGTCAGCCGCTAGTCGGGGCATCGTCGTGTAAACAGATAACTTCATATGGACTCGAATTCATGTGGTCGTGTGTTTGCATATGTTTTTCTGCTTGTAAAGGTAGACCGCCCATGTGAAGAAAAAATGAGCCGAGTGAGATGTCAATTGTCAACCTTTTGTGTGACACCGGATGCTAAACGGTGGACCGGTTGAGGAATATAAATAGGTGAACAAAGACGCATTTTAGAGACTTCTAGAAAAAATCTTACAAATACTCGTATTAAAAGTATTATAGGCAACATGATTTTTACAGGTTTTCATT
>NW_020538040.1:176243548-176306811 GCF_003426905.1 Ctenocephalides felis | reverse complement strand
GGGTCTAATTTTCGGATACAGTAGAAATGCTATGGTAATGTTATGTTACCGGTCTATCTTGGTATGAGTTGGTAGTAACAAACTGTCAAAAAGCTATGTATTTGTTGTGCGACCAGGCGTTTCACACATAAAACCTAACCTACAAAACGTAAAACGTCAAATACCTATTTTATCATAAGTGCAACTTTTCGAGGTCCGTTTGATGACACATACGTGAAGTTAGGTTTTATGTGTAAAACTCCTGATCGCATAGAAAATACATAGCCTTTTGACAGCTTGTTACTATCAACTCATACGAAGATAGACCCGCAACATATCATTGCTATAATATTTCTATTATATCCCAGAATTGGTTTCTGAATATTCCTGTAGATAAACAGAAGCTTTATCATAGTATGTCATCATTAGAAACTATTACAAGAAAAAATTCTTTTAGAATTTGCAAACCAAATTTCAGCTTTCAATACCCTGCCTCTGTGCCGACATCGTGAGTAAGAAATTTTTCTGTCCGTGCTGAGTAATAATACGTGTTCTAGCAAATACAAGAATCGCGTTCTTCGAGACCTACATGGGTTGTCCGATGGTCTCATAACAAAAGAGTCAGCCGCGATCCTCAACCTACTTTTGGCGGCGAGCGTGGGCGCGTTTGCCGCACATAACAAAAAGTGAAATAGAACGCCAAGAGTAGAGTAGGGGAGACTGGGTACGGTTGTGCCACTTTTTTGATCATTCATAATTTTGTTCATTTACCAGTTGCTGGGAGAAATGTAAATTTAATGCTAATTTGAACGTTTGTCTACGTGGAAATACTGAAATACTGTTCTTTAATACGATGTATTAGTCATAAAATCAAGTCACACAAAAAAGGACCAGTGGCACAATCGTCCACATCCAAGAATTCTTTGTGCAATCTTTTTATTTCTTATCTTGAATTTCCCTTTTTTTTCTCTTTTGTTCTTTGTTTTAGCTGAGTTTTTTATCTGTTTAATCTTCACCTGAAAAGGTCAAGAAATACATGTCACAACCGTACCTCAAGATTTGTCGCAACCGTACCCAACGCATACTTTTGAAAACAAATCATCATTATGACTGATTGTGAGCTAAATTATCTAACAATAAGCAAAAAAAATCGCTGGTTAATAATTATTAATGTTCAAATTAAAGCAAAATAACAAAGTGATCTATCTGTATACTTAACTACAATTATGTTATGATTAAAATAAATCATACAAAAAAACTTAAGCTTTATTCTCATGATGCTTGTTTTCTGAGCTGGATAGCATGCTTGATTTTGTAGCAGATGTCGGCGCTAGATTTCATGATAGTTTTTCAAGCCGTTTGCTTCACGCGTTGCCAGAAACCTTGCTAGCTTTTTGAGTAAGAATTGTTTTAGCTTGCTAGATTATCAATTATTATAAATCACATGACAAAATGCTGCATCCCTATTGGTTTCAACGTTCAAATCCATCCTCAAGTATAGCGCACTCTATAAAACCCTAATCACACGACGCTTGTTTCGTTGCTTTTTTGGTCCGCTGACTAGCATGCTAGTTGTCAAGTCGGCAAAATATCGTGATGAAAAAGTTAGAACGTGTGCTGTTTTTGTAGATGGATCTGTTTGTTCGAATCAATAGGGAGGCAGTATTTGGTCATGTGAATTATGATATTTGATAATCTAGCAAGCTAAAACAAATCTCACTCAAATATCTAGCAAGCTGAAACAAATCTCGTCCGAAAATCTAGCAAGCTAAAACAAATCACATTCAAAAACCAAGCATGCTATGTAGCCAGTCCAGAAAGCGAATGTCTTGTGATTCTTGCTTTATTCATAGGTCTATCCACAAAAATAGCGCACGTTCTAGTATCAAAATCTCGCTTGCTGAAAATAAATGGAGATCGATACGATGTTATTTTGCCTACTTGACAACCAGCATGTTAGCCAGCAGACCAAAAAATCAACAAAACAAGCGTTGTGTGGACAGGGCTTTACTTTTGACTCTTAAATCAGTGCGGTTTACGGATCATGTTAATGTAAGGCACTGACCAAAATCAGTAATGAAAACTTGTTCGAACAAACATACTTCATCTTTTCTTCTTTTGGATCCTATCTCAAAATCAGTATAGTTTAGCTGTCACTGGAACAAAAGTAAGGCACTGACCAAAAGCAGTAATGGAAACTTGTTCGAACAAACATACTTCATCTTGTCCTCTTTTGGAACCCTATCTCAAAATCAGTATAGTTTAGCTGTCACTACCGTACCCTGGTGCAAAAGTGCCCAGTCTCCCCTATCAACTGTGCCGCTGAACTACCGCCAGTTCGCACTATGCCTTTTTATTCCGCATATTGCACGTTCATCTGGCACTTTCGCTCCGTAATTTCGTCGCGCGCATTCGACGGCTATTGTCTCCTCCACGAGCGGCACGTACGGCTCGCGCTCGCACGTATGAGGTATGCTAATAAATCCTCGAAAGATGGTCCAACCCAATGCCGTTTGACTGTCACAAACTGTAACGGTAGTTGAATTTATCTGGGAAATTAAAATATAATGCATATTAAAATTAGTGACATAGATGTTTGTAGTAAAGAGGAACTAGGAACGTGTTGTAACAGTTTTCTTGATGTAATTAATATATCTCGAGGTCCACTGGTTATATTTGTACGAAATAAGGATGGATTGATGATTCAGCCTTTCCTTTACCGAATCAAGTAAAAATATTTCCATAACTATTTTTTATTATTTCACAATTATTCCTTTTCTAGAAAAAGTGAGGTGTTACAACTTACCCCGGGTGGGGCTAGTTGTAACATCTACCGGGGCAAGAAGTAACGACAATAATACCTCTCATAATTTATTCCTTGCTTAATTTCAAGAAAATTTGACAAGTTTTTAAGTAATTGTTTTCCTAAATCAATGTAAACTATAATTAATACATAATATATAGTGACTCCTGAAATGGAGATTCTTATCATAAATCGACGTAAATGGCATTACATGTGCCATGTACATATCTTACAAACTATGCATTCCACCCAATCATCTTCATTTGAACCTATATATAATTCTTGTATGTTACAACTAGCCCAAAGAATTTGTTTCAACTAACCCCACGTGTGATTTTTGTGCATTAATCAAGATAACTATTTAAATAATTCAGCAATTACAAAAATTGTTACACGTTATCAAAGATTGATAAATTCGAAACGAAGTAAGGTATATATAAATAGATTGAAAATGATATAAAAAATTAGAATGTAAATAAATAAAAATGTTGTAGGTGGCTAAATGCTCAGAGTAAGAGAGGCCAAATAAAAATTAAAAAAAAAATCTGTTCACATACACATACACACACACACATACATACTTTTTCCAAATTTGGTCTCATTCTATTCAGAATGGCTTGAAACGTCGAGAAAAGATAAAATTAGCGAATCAGATTTTTCCATGAAAACATAAACTTCTCCTTCGTGAAGTTAAAAAAAAGTAAGGTATATAAAATTTAAAATTAATCGATAATAATAACATCAACCGAAATTTTATGATAGTTCAATTTCATGTTTTCTGACAAAAATGACGCACCTGCACACTTTTGTTTATTGCGGGGATTTACATGCCTAATCGAGATAATGAAAATGATTTAATATTATTTAAGATTTTATTGAAAAACGTCTGTTACTACTTACTCCTGTTACAAAATGCCCTTAGCTCCCTCATGTTACAAGAAAAATATAAGCTCCTAATTATCGTTGAGTTCTGGGACACCCTGTATATAAATATAATCAACAAATAAATATACATGCCAAAAATGTACTTTTTTACGATGTTCCAATTTATCTATCAAAACTATCAAAAAATGTACTGGGAACATAATTAGCAGAACATAATTTGAAGTGCAGAGTCATTAGCAGTATCGTTATTAGTGCATCCTGAAATTAATTGCACACAATATTCCCATCAGGCATACATGTGAATGTTTATTATGTACCCGATATAGACATTTGTATAAACAAACTTTAATTATCGTTGAAAAATACCCACGTACAATAATAACAATACCCAAAGCTCTAGGATGTACTTGAAAGCTCATAATTTCCAAACTGCATGGGATAAAAAAAATAATAGTTTTTTTGGCTTGATGTTTTGTTTTGGGACACCCTGTATATAAGTAATCAAATGTACTTGAGTCATAATAATTATTAATAATTAGTATAACATATTATAATTTGGAGGGCAGAGTCATTAGCAGTAGGGAATGCAATACCGGGATACCGAAAACCGGTATACTTTACTATATTTTTTTGGCGGTGTTAATATTGGTATTTACCTTAAAAATACCGGTATTTTCGGTATTTTTACATAAGCACTAGCTCATACATATAATTTGAAATTAAGAATCGTTAGCAGTACCGTAATTAGTACTAATGGAGCATCCTGGGATGAAGTGCACACAATATTTCTATGTGTGCAAATATACTAATGTTTGATATCTGCCTATTATAGACATTTTTATAAACAAACTTTAATAATCAACGTAGAATACTCACGGATAATTATAACAATACCCTCAAGGCTGTACTTGGAAGTTCATAATTTAGAAACTGCATGAGATGAAATTCTAGATTTTTGGCTTGACGTTGAGTTCTGGGACAACCTGTATGTAATTAGAAACAAAAGATGAATATATATGTCAAAAACGGATTCAAATTTACGAAGTTCTAATTTATGTACCACTGGAACTACAGTAATGTAGAACATAATTTAAAGTGCAGAGTCATTAGCAGTACCGTAATTAGTACTAATGGAGCATCCTGGAATGAAGTGCACACAATGTTCCTATCTGTGCAAACATATGAATGTTTATTTAATATGTACCTAGTATAGACATATGTATAAACAAACTTTAATAATCGTCATAGAATGAATACCCACGTATAATACGCGTGGCTGTAGTACGTACTCCGCTGACACTATTACGTGTTGATAATAACGGTCAGATGACAACGCTGGCAACTGGGTTTCTTGTGCCGAAGACGATGAACATCGACTAAAATTGTTTGCTGAGTTCACTTAAAAGCAATTTAACCGTTCGTCGGTATTTCGTCGGGATCGCTTCGCGAATTCAACACTACGAGTATGACTTAATTCGCTGATTTATTAGTTAAATGCGCTCAGCCGAGCGTGTCGACATTGTAGACAATGTCAAGATCATTGCATAAGATAAACTCAGGTGTACATTCTTCAATAAGATGTCAATGAACTTTTAAGCTTATCGAAATGTACTTTTTCTTACATTTTGTTTTACATTTAATTCCGGAGTACGCATAAGTGAATATTATGTAGATACACTTTTGTTGTTTCGAACTGGAATAACCGGCAACTGTTTTTATCTCGTCCTAAAAGCCTAAATAAACAACTACTTCATTTGATACAGCTATCTTTAACAAGGAATTTCTGTTTTCTATTCTTTTACAATCTTTATAATGGAGAAGAGATACCTAAAGTGGTCCACATGGACCCCTAGAGGTTTACGACTACTTTCAGGGGGTCAGCGTATAATATTTAATTATATTACACTATCTATGATAAAAAGTCATATACAATATTTAATAATAGTAAGAATAAATAAAAATTATTAATAACCGGCAACTGTTTTTATCTCATCCTAAAAGCCTAAATAAACAACTACTTCATTTGATACAGCTATCTTTACCAAGGAATTTCTGTTTTTTATTCTTCTACAATCTTTACAATAGAGCGGAGATACCCAAAGTGGTCCACATGGACCCCTGGAGGTTTACGACTAGACTACTTTCAGGGGTTCTACGTCAGCGAGGAAAAATCTATTTAATTACCCTAGAGGTTTACGACTACTTTCAGGGGGTCAGCGTATAATATTTAATTATATTACACTATCTATGATAAAAATCATATGCAATAATTAAAAATAGAACTAAGAGTAAATAAAAATTATTAATAACTGGCAACTGTTTTCATCTCGTCCTAAAAGCCTAAATAAACAACTACTTCTTTACAATACTTTAATCTTTACAATAGAGCAGTGATACCCAAAATGGTCTACATAGATCCCCAGATCCCCAGAAGGTCCATGTCAGTGAAAAAGAAATTTTGGGGTCTTCGAAAGTTTAGTATTTATGGATACTAAAGATTAAAAACGATTTAATAGTTGTAAAATAGTGATCTCCTAGCAAAAAAGAAAAGAAACGTAGACTGGACATCATTAGCTGGGAGATGTGAGATTAAACCTGACAAAGTTTTTGCCAAGTGCTGATAATTAAACATTTACTTTTCGTTTACTTTATTTTTTTGATTATTATCATCACAATTTTATGCCATGCTCCACCTGGCAAAGCCCAAAAGCTCCACGATATAAAAAAGTTTGGCAAAACACCTATTCAATAGAGTCAATTCATTCTTTTTGATTTTAGTTTCTAGAATAATGAATCTATAGAGTTACTAGTAACATATTAAAATTATTTTTAGTGAAATAATATGGGTTGTTCCCATATGCAAACACTTGACTCATAGCAAATTATTTTGAATTTTATCTCGTAACTTTCGCACGTATTTTGTCTTTTCGCTTTCTTTCGCCCACTTTCTAAAATTTGCCCGAATACAAATATTCTATTGTTCACTAATGATCTGAAGTTCCAGGACAAATATATTTATTAGCATAGTTATTGTTGAGTGATACAGGTTTGCGTTGCAACATTCGAGCAAATATTGAATTCATATTCTTGTTAAATTTCAAGCGGGGTATTTAAGATTTCAATTTGTCTAATTGTTGAAAATTTTAGAAACAAATTGATTTTAAAATTAATTGACTATTTTATTTAACCAGTTAACTGTGACGCTCACATCGAACTGTTCGCACAGTTTTATATCGTCCGAATCATGACGAGTATATTCGTCAATCACAGAGTAAGTTGCTCTGCTAAAATATCGGATAAAAAAGATGTTTTTTTTTAAAAAAAAAAATAAAATTTTTATTGATACATTATACTTCTTTTTTAAACTAAAACGGATTAAATTTAATGAATAATACAAGTAAATAAAAGAAAGTAAGAATAGTATAATTATTGATCATGTAGGGGAGCTGGGGGCTTATTGTAACGGGGGTAAATAGTAACAGATATTTTTTTTCAATAGAGTTGGGGGTAAATAGTAATTTTCAATAGTATCTTAAACGATATTAAAATATTTCCTTGTCTGATTGGACCTGCATAATTTTGTCATAGCTACTGTCCTGCAGGCAGATGCAGTGTACAGAACTGTGCAGGTCCGTCATTTTTAACATGTAATATAAAATTATACTACCATAAAATTTCAGTTTGCGTTATGATTATTATATAATTCATATAATTTATATGTATATTTTATTTAATTTTATCATTTTTTGATAATGCGTAACAATTTTTGTGATTGCTAAATTGCTTAAATAGTTATCTTGATTAATGTAAAAAAATCACATCTGAGGATAGTTATAATAAACCCTTGGGGTTAGTAGTAACATGCAAAAAATGGTATTGCTTGGTACACCGCACTTTCTCTAGAAAATGATTAATTGTGAAATAATGAACAATAGTTAAAGAAATATTTTTATTGGATTCGGTAGAGGAATAGTTATAGCATTTATTCATCTTTATGTCTTAGAAATATACTCAGTGGATTTCAAGATAAATTAATTAAAAAAAAACTGTTAAAAAGGAAAACTGCTTTATATTATTTCCATATTTCAGGCAAGTTTATGCAACTTGCTTCAAAATAAAAGACCACTTAAAATTACTTATTTTATACAGTCATAGCCTCAAAACAGTCTAAACAATTATTATCAATAGTGTTTCAAATGATTAGTTAATAATGAATAGTACTATTATCATAAGATAGATATACAAAATCCTAATAACTCACGTTTCCTTTGTGCAATATATTATTGAATAAATAAATCTTTTCAAACAAACAAACGTTCTAAACAGTTTGTCATTTCAGAAAATATTTTTTTTTTTTTTCAAAAATTTTAATTCAAATAGCAAATGATCACTGTTTTATATACACCACGAATATACACGTTATTACCAAAAATTCTGCCACTTCTTTATGAAGAGTAAATATTTTGTTTTTTTTTTCAAAAATTTCAATTCAAATAGCAAATGATCACTGTTTTATATACACAACGTCAATACCCAAAATTTTGCTACTTCATTATGACTATTCTTATGACTATTACTACATTTGTCAAGCACAGTTATATGATTAAATTTCAAGTAAATTCCAATTTGTCTAATTGTTAAAATTCTTCAAACAAAAATGGTTTTCAAATTAATTGGTAAAGATCTATTGCCTTTATATATTCCAAAATTCTTTCGTCATTCATTAAGATCTATCAATGTTGTCTTACTGTTCTCCTTGACCCGATCTGCTCGATCAGTTTGGACCAGACTGGATCTCTAAACCAAATCGGGTGACAACATTTAAGTGACTATCCATTTTTTTCCTTTTGTGATTCGATGCCGTTCGACCTAAATTCCGTCGTGGGATATAAGTATAAACTGGCGATAATAAACACCTATTCCTATCTCGAGTGCAGCAAGCTCGACCTCTTTATTTCCGAGCGGACTCTGAACGAGTGTTATGAAAAACTTCAGAAGCGAATCGGATTCAATAAAGCTTTTCTTGCACAGGAATTCGTAATCGTAATACATTATATTGCGGATCATATAGTGTTAGAGGATTGTAAAACCTGAATTGACAGTAGCAGGCCAGGTTGACCGCAATTGAGCTGGATCGATAGACAATCAATTTTGTGAATTGTTAATTTTATTCATCTTATTAGTTGCTGTGGACCGCTATCTGGAGATCCACAGTTATATTGTCAATTTCCGTGAGTCACTGCCTGATACGAGTCATGCGGTACTATTTGGTGTGGTTCAGAAATGCGATTCGTGACACATTTTTTATTTTTTTCATTTTTAGGTTATATATATACCTATATATATATATATATATATATATATATATATATATTTAAAAAAATGTTTTAACAGCCCAATGCCTCATTAGTTTTGTCACTTTTACGGGGTGGTATGCTCCATTGTGTATTTAAATAATATAATTCACCTTTTTTCATTAATTGTGGTTTTGTGTTAAATTCCGTCAAATTTTTTTCATCTTTATTAAGATGTATAAGTATCATGCTTTTGACCTGGTGATTACTGAATGATGACACAAATCAAGCGTCGGAATTTTTTTGATTTCGACAAATGGGCTGTTTCTTCAAATATGTTTCAACGTCGAAAAAACTATCAATATTATATACATATATAATATATATAAAGAAAAACTATGTAAAAAAATATCATAAATTGAGAAGCAAAAATTATTTACCATCAATTACTAATTTTATGTCAAAAGATCTTATAAATTATTTCGAAGTAAATTTTTTAAATTTTTTTTTGCAATAATTCTTTTTACAAATGCTTTTGATAAAAATGAGTGATATGGTTTTATATATCAATATTCCAGTAAATAATTTTTGATTCTCAATTTATAATATTTTTTTACATATTTTACAAGTGCACTTGTAAATGCAATAATAATTTTTACAACTGCTTTTGACCAAAAATGGATGATGTGGATTTATAGAACAATTTTTAATATTTTCAAGTTTTAATATTTTTTTACATAATTTTTTTCTTATTATTTTAACATTCTGTAATCATTATCATCAATATTTTTATTTCATGAAAAAATGTTTTTGACAGAAAAATCTGATGATGGAACGTATCTTGTTCCGAAACGTTGTAATTAAACATCTATACAAAAAACTCATTGTTTTTTATTTGTAGGAATAAATGTTCGAAAAGAAACGTTTTATTGAAATTTTATTCAATTTATTGAAAAAAAAAACTAAAAATAGCAGGAACCTAAGAAGTACTAAACAGTAGAATTATAATAGAGCATTATAGGCCTCATGTTTATTAAACCAAAGCAGCCCTTAAACACTTTTTTATGATAAAAATCAACAAATTAAATTTGAGAAACTTATCAATATTTAGACACAAATTTATCAATATTTAGACACATCAACCATAATTTTTTTTTTTCGTTTTTCAATTTATATTTCTACTTCTTGTGATACCTGACTGAATGAACCTTGAATGAAGGATTCTTTTTTTTCAAATACTTCATTTTTTAATCGGATTTCGACTGTTGATCCTCTTTTTTTAAAAAAAATGTTTATATATTTATATATATATATATATATATATATATATATATATAATGTTTATTTATAGATAAATAGTCGAAATAAAAAGCAATAAATATTTAACTCTTTACTATGTACGTTTCGACACTGCATGTGTGTCATTATTTAGCACGTTCACAAATTCAAACCAGAAAAAAACACACACACTAATTTAATGTTTAATGAAAAAACAAACCAATAAAATAAAATAATAAACTAAAAATTAAATAATAAAATTATGTAATTAGTCATATTAACAAATTTTGAAAATTTTAGTTTATGTATATGTAACATATTTTTTTAAAACAGAGTATTCTTTGCATTCATTTTATAATTAATTAATTATGCTAATCTGCATTTATAAAAATAAAATCATATGTATTCATGGAAACTATTTTTGATTTCCTCATTAAATATTCATTGTTTTTCATATTATGTATTTATTGAATCATAAATGTTTTATTTAAATAATTATTTAATATATATATATATATATATATATATATATATATATATATATATATATATATATATAATAAATAATATCGTACTTATGTATATTTTGTAGCTGATTGCTAAGACTTATTTTGTTTTCGAAAATGTACAAGTTTAAATAAATAGTATATTTTATTTCAACAAATTTGCTCTTAAAAAACCAAGTAATATGTTTGACAAATAAAAAAACTTAATATATATTTACATGAATAAGTACTTCTAATAAAAACTTCTAATACCTAAAATATAAGGCAAAGATTTATAAATCAATTTTTAATTCTTTAAACAAAAATAAAATTTTGGAATCGATTCTGCCGTAAAATAGACCAATTTTACGATAAGGCTATGTTACGCCGCGTTTCTAATATAAAATGGTACTAAAAACTGTCATATGCTTTGTAGTTGCTGTGCAGTCAGGCTTTTCAGACAAGAAACCTAACCTAGCAAACGCACAAACGTCAAAAACAGAATGTTATCATAACTGCACCTTTGTTATGTGAATTCATAAAACATGCGAGAAGTTAGATTTTATTTATAAAACACTTAAGCGCACAGCAAATACATAGCATTTGTACAGTTTTTAGTACCATTTTATATTAAAACGCAGCGTAACATAGCCTTGCCATAAAATTGGTCTATCTTGCAGAAGAATCTTTATGTCTTTATGTCTTTATCAGTGGATATTATATATTGAAGCTTTATATTAATGCATTATACACAATTCTTAATATCAAAATTGAGTACTTAAGCTATTCAAATATATTTATATATGAATATCTGTGTGTGCATGTGTCTTTTTTAAATTGAATTGTCTATAAATATTATGTCATTATATCCAAGAGAAAGATTTACCGATAATGATAGTGAGTTATTAAAGCTTTACAAATTTAATTTATTTTAATCTTCTTAAATGTGAATTTAATACACCTTTTCTAGTCAATCGATACGACATATTCTATGGGATTAATTTTATTACCAAGGAAGGCAGCTCATTAGTAAAACAAGTGCTGGATTTTTATTTTATTTATAAAATATTTTATAACAAATTTTTTATTCATGCATCAACGATTTGGAGATGAGGCACGTAATTTGATAAAATCTTTAAGTTTGCTGCGTTTATATTTTTACCTGTAACAATGGAAAATAGGTGTTTGTATCGTTGTCGATCTTCAAATTTCTTCGCATTTTCTTCGAAATGTCGAAATTTGAAGCACCAATGCGTACACATAAATATACTAACACTAACACTAACACTATTTCACATTAGACAGATATAGTGGAATGTAATATACCGTTAAGAAGCAGTAACTTTTAAAACGCACAGAAAGAAAGAACACATATACATGCCACATATAAACCACGTACACTAACGATAAACATACATAATATACATATGTATCGATTACATTATATATATATATATATATATATATATATATATATATATACATATATATATCGGTGGCTCATCGTAGGTTCCTTGAACCCCTTATTAGACATATAATAAAATTTCAGGTGAAATGAAAAAATGATAAAAATTTATCATTAATCAAATTGTTTGATATATTTTCGTTACATTAAACATATAATAAAATTTCAGACTAATTAAAAAAATAATGTTTAAATTGTTTTTTTTATTGGCCATCTTTATTTACAAACTTAGCCATGTGCAATTGTTTGGTATATTCTCTTTACTAAAATTTCAATCAAAAATATTTGATTCATAATGTCAATGGCAATATATATTGAATCTCTCAGATACAATAAAATTTCAGTGTTAAGTTTAAAAAAATGTAAAAAATAGTATTTAAATTACTTCATATTTTCAAACAATTGCTTGAATTGCTTGAAATGATGCTGTTTAAATTGCATATTTCTTTTTAAATTGGTTATTTTAAAGTTTTGTGCTTTATTTATTATTTTCAATAACATATATTTGACATACATTAAATTGCAATAAATATTGAATCCTTTAGACATACAAAAAATTTCACAGTTAGAATGAAAAGAAAAGCTTAAATTGCTTGATATTAATCAAAAATTTTGACATACAATATAAATTGTAATAAATATTAAATCTTTTTTGTTAGATAAACAAGCAAAAATTTCAGTTTTAAACAAAAATATAGAATAAAATATTATTCAAATTGTTCAATATATTTTCTATAAATATCATATATTATTTAATTTAATTTTCAAAAGTTCAAGCAAAAATATTTGATTTACAGCAAATATTGAACTTCTCAGAAATAGTAAAGTATCAGTGTTACATTTAAAAATTGTAAAAAAAACATTATTTAAATTACTTGATATTTTCAAGCAATTGCTTGAAAGGATATTGTTTAAATTGCAAGATTCCCTTTACATTGGTTCTCTTAAAATTTTGTGCAATATTTTGTTCAAATTTCAAAAGATCAATCATAGCTATTTGGCATACATTATTAATTGCAATAAATATTTAATCCTGTAGACATACAAACAAATTTCTCAGTTAATTTGAAAAAAAGCTTAAATTGTTTGATATCAATAAAAAAAATTGACATACAAAATAAATTGTAAAAAAATATTAAATCTTTTAGATAGACATGCAAAAATTTCAGTGTTAAATTAAAAAAGTAGCAAAAAATATTATTCAAATGGTTTAATATATATTTTCTTTAAATTTCATATATTATTTAGTTTAATTTTCAAAAGTTCAAGCAAAAATATTTGACATACAATATTAATTGCAATAATGAATACTGAACTTCTCAAAATTACAATAAAATTTCAGCTTAAATGAAAAAAAAATTATTGTTAAAATTTTATTACCACATCACATTATTAGTAAAATAAGTGCTGGATTTTTATTTTATTTATAAACTATTTTAAAATAAATTTTTTATTCAAGCTTCGACGATTTGGAGATGAGGCAATATATATATATATATAAATATTATATATTCTTGTTACATTTTGTTTAATATTTTGTTAAATTCTCATAAACATTTGAAATGCAATATTAGTCGAAATAAATATATTTCAACTATAATATTTATATTGAACTTCTTAGACAAACAAAAAAATTTCAGGATAAATGAAAAAAGAAAAGTAAAATATATTATTGTTTAAATCGTTAATACATTTTACATCTTATGCATTATTTTGTTCAATTTTCATAACTTCAAGCAGACATTAATAATATATGCGTTTTCTTATTTTAAAAAAAAATTAAATTAGTTTAGATATATCTTTTTTATTTCCTATTTGAATTATAAGTTGTCTTATAATTAAAAAGACATTCAGAAATTATTCTGAAAATAGATTGGATATTGATGCAAGTTTTATAACTTTATTAGATACAAGTTTTAAATCATGATATAATTAATAATAATATATACTTTACATGCTAGAATAATAAATATAAACTCTAGATTATTTTGTTCGACGTTGAAACATATTCTTGAGATTTTTACAAATCATTGAAAATAAAAAAAAATCGAAAATACTAGAAATTCTTGATTCTGTACGTTTCGACACTTTATGCCTGTCAATATTTAAATGTTCTAAATAATTGAACAATAATTTAAATATTTTTACAAAAAAAATCTAAATTTTTAATAATTCAAATAATATACATATACCATACTAAAAAGAACACTAAACAAATTAACATTGTTTTATACAGCCAAACTTAAAAATAAAAAATTCAAAAATCATTAAATTTTGTAGTTTATCACATCATTGATTAACGTTATAAATTTTAATCTTTGAAAGTTTATACAAAATAATTAGTATTCAGTTACTTATTAAAAGTAAAATTTCAAATTAAAGCAACCGTTGGAATTTTATTAATAACAATACATGCATTTTTTGCTTTCTTATATTTATGACCTTAATAACGTCTTATGACATAATTTTTATAAAATGTGTGTTTAATTATTAAATTATTATTTAAAAATATCGTAAAATTCGTTCAGATAAAAAAAATTAATATGCGGTTTCTTATTAAAAATCGAACAAATCGATTAAGCAAGAGGTAAATTAAAGCAACTCTTAGATTTTTATTAATAGCTTTACATGCTTTTTTCTGCTTTACGGCGTTAGAAACAAGTTTTATTTCTAGATATGCCGGAAATCAAAATTGCTGTATTATTCATTTTCTTTATATTCAGAGAAGTTCCGTTCTTCCGTCTACCTTAAAGTCTAACTGTTTTCCCACATCTGGAATTAGACTAATAATCGGCCAGTCATCGTCGAAATAAAATATGTTGGCTAAATCGGAGGACGTGTTCGCCAGATTTTTATTTAAACATTTCATGTAACGATGACAGCTTAATAATACATTTATGTCGTTACTATCACGCAAGAGGTTTGGGATTGATATAGGACAGCAGAAAAAATTTCATACCTAAAGCAAACTCTTATATATTGCAGCCAATTATAAATAAATGCCAAAAAATATACTGGCAATTTTTATTTGCTTTAAATTTTTTTTAGTACTTTTATTTGACTTTATCAATACGTTTTGACACTTGATATGTGTCATCAATAAGCAGTTCATACTGGGAAAAATAAAACACAAACAATTGTCCTATCTATATGTGATGAATTTTTATTATTAAAATTTTTGTATTAGTGATGGTTTTTTATTGGTGCATCGGATATCAATCCTGGGCTCTCTGACAGGAATCCCATAGCTCTAGCCACAAATTCACGAGCACAAAATTAAAACATTTATTTATATAAACATTGGAACATCGAAACATAACATAACTTATATCATTTCCCAAAAAAAAATTAAAAAAGTAATAATAAAAAAAATAAAAAATAAAAAATAGAAAAAAAAATAAAATAAAAATAAAAAAGAAAAAAAAACCTTAAGTTAACACTAGATTTATGGATGTTGGTTTTATACCTATTTTTACTGAAGTGAGCCTATTTGCCTTATGCAAGAAGATGGAAATTTTTGGAAAAAACTAGTTCTAAGCCAATTTAAATAAAAAAATATTATTAAATAAATTATGAAAAACATTTTACCATTTGCCATACTTAGTGATATTATGATAATTTAGTGTTTATATCTAAATCTAGTGTTAAATTGATTTCTAAGATGTTCCCAAATCATACAGTGATATAATTCTCAAGAGTTTCCCGTGGATTAGTGGTTAGGGCTATGGGAATTCAATAAGAAGTTTCGGGTTCGATACCTGTCTCAGGCTGTCTGATATCAAGCGGTAGTGACATCGTTTTTACTGAGCAATATCTTTTGCAGTGAAAATAAACTTGGCTGCATCAATAAAAAAATATTAGCATCATAGAATTTGTAATAAAAAAATTAATCACATAGAGATAGAGCAACCGTTTGGGATGCCATCTATAAAACTGACGTAGTTCGAAAAGTCCTCGATAAGTCATTTATTACAACAACCTATAGAATCTTTAATAATAAACGAAGATTGTACATTATCAGATAATGAAGCACTGTCACTTCAATTATTACCTGAATCCAGTTGGATTTATAAACCCAAAATACATTATTCGCAAAATCCCACGAATATTGACTTAATAATATAATTATATTTTCACTTTTTGTATGATTTCTCACAATTTTCAATTTCATTTCACCTAAATTTCATTTGTTATAATTTAGCGAACAATTTAAAAATATTATTTCATCTCACATAAGCTAAATTTAGAACGTGGATACCAAAAGCGCCATTAAAACAATATAAATTATAATTACCATTTTATTGTTTTATTATTTTATTATACAACGAGTAACTAAGTGGACCATTTTCATAAATCATCCAATATTTTTTAAACAGCAGAAGCATTTTTATTAAATCATTGGAATTAATGAGAGTGAGTAAAACATGAAGGTTGATTATTGACTTTGTGTATTGTAGAAGATTGAAAATGAATTTCTGAAAATTTGAGAAAAGTTTTAATATATGACTATTTATATAAATCACTACTTTTTGTAAAGCATCAACAACATTTTTTTAAATCATTGAAATTAATAAGAGTGAGTAAAACATGAAGGTTGACTTTGTGTATTAGAGAAAATTGAAAATTAATTACTAAAAATTTGAGAAAAGTTTTAATACGTGACTATTTCCATAAATCGCTACATTTCTAATCAGCAACAACATTTTTATTAAATCATTGAAATTAATGAGAGTGAGTGAAACATGAAGGTTGGCTGTTTGAGTATTGGAGAAGATTGAAATTGAATTTCTAATAACTTGAGAAAAATTTTATGATGTGACTGACGTAACAATGAATTGCTTGTCTGAGTGTGATCTATATAAATGAGTTTTTACTGTTACTTATTCTTATTGTAATCACTTATAACAGTAATTCTTTGTTTTGCATACATCAGAATAGGAATACGAAACTGAAATTCAATTGTTTTGCTTTTTTCTGTAGTTATGAATTGTTTTTAATTTGTTAATTATTCTCTTGTTTTAAAATACGCAGTAATACATTATTTTATATTAATGAATTATATCATAGAGATTAATCATGCTTGCTCTTTACTTATAGAGAACACTCATCTATAGGCTGGTTCATTTAAAATTGAAGCATTTGTTTTTAAAAAATATATACAAAAAAGACATTAATATTCATTTTCATTTCGATTATAATTTATTTTGTTAAAACATGATATGTCTGAGCAATTTTTTTTTAAATGCTACCACTTCAAATAGTGCTTCCATTTGACTTTTTGAAAGTAATGCAGCCTACAGATAATGTTAATATAAGGCACTAATTAAAAGCAATATTGGGAACTTGTTCGAACAAATATACTTCATCTTTCTCCTTTTGGACCCAAAATCAAAATCAGTATAGTTTAGCTGTTATGACGACACTCACTACCGTACCCAGTTTCACCTATTCTAGCTTCAATGCATTTTGTTTTGACATCAAAAGTATACATAGATAAAGGAGTATTTGTATTAATAGGTTAAGTTATGATTCCGTACTAAATGTGTTTAACTTACGATTTCACACTCATTTTAATCTCTATATTTTATTTATTTATTTAAACAAAAATTATCATTTTCTCTCTTCTAAATTTGCAATTGCTCTTAATAGTATTTGTAAACGCCAAAATAGAGTTTGGATGGCTAAAACCTATCCATATTCAAAATGTAGTACATTTCAGAAGTCCAGTAATTTAAAGAAATAACATCTTAACGGTACATTTGCGTCTTGACTTTTACGGTTCAGTCATCCGCGTTGTATTTACAATGTTTAGTATCTGTATTGAAAATAACAATAAGCGTAGAGTGTAGCATGCCATAACTATAATTTGTATATATGTCATTCAAGCTTGCTGACTGTAATTTTGTATCAATAACGGTTTTTGATTGTCACATATAAACCATTTTTTGCATAATTTACTCAAATTATTGTGCCTAATTTGACACTATTCGAGACAGTAGGGCATAACATATTTTTTCACAAGAAAAGTAATTAGGCTTAGCATGTATCTTTCCACATCGTTTATATGTTACAAAAAGTATAACAGATTCCATTGTTCTGTTATGCAACAGTTAATAATTTTTTCAAAAGTTGTATTATTAAATATTAATATAGGTTAAGATTTTTAAATTTATTTATGTATTTTTATTTAATATTTCATATGTAATAATTTCTATGTTGTTTACATAATGCAAAGTATTATAGTAACCCGTGTCAATAGATAAAAGTGGTATACACATACCCACATTATTAATATCTCTTGGAACTATCACTGCAAACTTGCAAATGCGGGTTCATACATCAAACACCGTTTTGTAAAATTAATTATTCCATATTTTTGTTACAGTTGAGAGCGGTCGCAACATCAGGCACCTTCCATGCATATCAAGGAGGTCAGGTCAAGAAGGAATCTGCATGTTTGCTATAGATTGTCTGAAAGCTAATGGAACGCATCTTGGGACATGTATAGACAGATTTTATTTCGGTTCCTGCTGTCAACTCGAGGATAAGCTTCTATCCGGTGAAACGGAAATTCTCGACAACAGTATAGATCATAATGATACGCCTACGCAAAAGACAGACGGCGCCACGTTGCCGCCAAGTTTGTCAAAAGTCACGTTTCCTTCGAAAACGAAACCTTCCTCTCCCGAGGTTTACATGTCACCGAGCGTCAATCAGTTATACACGACGTCGACGCTGAGAACGACATCTAAAATACCGTTATCATCAGTTAAACCCTGGAGTAAGAAACCGATAGTGAATATATCAACATCTGCTCACGCTACAAAAATTCCTGAAGTAACCACTGAAATATCTTATAAGTTGTCGACTTTCCAAACCGTGCAAAGTAGTGATCACAATGATTCTAATTTGAGTTCGACGGAACATCCTAGAACAACGACGAGTCCTATAACTAAAGGTACCGTAGCTGATGCAGTAGTTACAGAAAAGCCAACCAGAAGGCCCATCACTCGACCTACGACAACTCATAGGACGACAGTGACACACGTTCCGCGCCCAACCTCGACATCTACATCTCAAACTCATAGGCCGAGACCGAAACCGAGCAGACCTACCGGCAAACCAACCCCGAGCCGGAGGCCGATTTCCAAACCTACAAGTAACCCAACACAAACTACTGGAAGGCCCACGACTGTCAAGCGACCAAATGGCACTCGCAAACCGACGGTTCGTCCCGTACACGATAGCAAACCTAATGTAACTAGTACTACACACACGCAATCTACAAGCAAGCCCGTTGATACCACGAAACCATATTCCACTTCAAGCCATAGACCTACATCGGGAAGCACACGACCATCTCAAAATCACACTAGACCGACCAGACCTCATAAACCAATAACTACAGTGGTATTATTAGATACCGCACCTAAAGAAAATACCACAAGTGCAAAACCGGCAACGACTGCAGTGCCTACTAAAGGATCAACTACAACGCCGGAACCATTTTTAACGACTTCATATGTAGAAACAACTACAGTAAAAGATATTGATGCTGCCCCAGTCACAGACGCAAGTAATCATTCTAAGAAGCCAGAAATTGTTACAACTACTACGAGTGTTTCATCATCTGGGACATCTACTTCGTCGTTTTTCACAACGGAAAAGACTGAAAGCGACAAAACAACAATAAAGGCTACTACGTTGACGACACGACAACCAATATTAGAAGAAAATGATTCCGCTACTACTACGCAGAAAATTGGTTTGGTCACGTGGACGAATGTGGAGGAAGATTCAGTTACATCGTCTCCTGTAAATGACACTAAAGGTAAATTATAATGAATAATAGATTATGTTTATTGAGGAAATCTAAGCAATTATAAAAACATTTCAAAGTTGTTGGAATTGATAATATACGTTTGAAGTTCTTCTGATCATTTTGGCATACCATAGAAAAATTAGCCAGAAATGAATATTTGATATATGCATATAAATAAACATATTTTTACAATTATAATATTCATTAATATTATTAACTAAATTATGGGTTGCATCTCAATAAATGAAAATTTTAAATCTTTTCATGAAGTTGATGGCTTCTATGATTTTTCCTAACCATAGGTTTAATTATTCGGGTGAAACCTTTGGATTTGTAGTTGAACGATTTAAAAATAATATTGGCTTTTTACCAAACTTAGAGTTCATTATTAATTCAAACAAAATTTTGCTCTCGTAAAAAGTTAAAAATAATATCAAACTTGGACTTTAAATAACAGTCTAGGAAAATTATCATTTATCGTATAATTAAAAGTCTGAGTAAACCTTTGGTTTTGTAGTTGTGTATAATCTAGGGAACCAAACCATCTATAATACACGTAAACTACACTAGTTTAATTCAAAATTTTTATTTATGCTATGTATATATATTACAGGAGAATGGACTCCTATTACTACACCAGATGGTTGGGTCTTATTACCTTCGGTTACTCCAAGTACAACTTTGCCATCGTCTAGTATAAGTTCGACATCACCAGACACAACTACGCTTGGAGTTAGTACTTTAAATTCACAAGGTAACCCGGAACTACTTTATATCATTAACTTTGACAAAAAAACAAAGTCTTCCGCAAATCTTACACGCAATAAATCTTTTCTTCTTTCTTTGTACCGATGTAGTTAACATCTCGCGTTCATTCATCTAAGGAAATTGCCAAGGTGAAGGAGTTTCGGTTTTGTGGTTACGTGGATACACAATGTCCTTCATATTGCTACTCTGCTGAGAGTATTGTTAGATGTTTCCTTTATGCATAATGCACACATTTTGTATGTGTAATTTATTTTTATTGCCTGGCGGAAGTGAATTCTTTAGAATGTGCGATAATTGAAACAAAACTTTTGCAGATGTTTCTACTTCAGGAGAGCCATCAATGAATGAAATATCTACTTCTGAAAAACCATTCGTTCCGGTTGAAATAAGCACATCATCACCTTCAAGTAGTAATGAGACGACTACTACATCTACGACATCGGTCACCCCTGTATCACATGGAAATTATCCATCGGTTAATATGTCTGATTTCAGAAGCGGTAAGTGTCATAGTAAATCTTAATAAATCAGAGAATTGAAATGCACCTAGATATATAAAATAAGATGTACATTCTACATCGCAATTTTGTTCCCAACTGTAAACATTTATATAAGAAACTCTGCCTGCATATGACCAGGCGAAATTTTCGTTCAAGTACAACGCATCAACGCACGAGTAAAATTATGCATTCACATATACAGGTATATCGTTTTAGATATAATTGTTACCATATTAATTTCATGCTTTTGTCTGAGAAGGAATATTAAACGATTTGCTATGGACCATAATCACACATGAGTAATAGCATCAAATTATACAATTACAAAGGCTAAAGCGTTAGGGTTCTTGATAAAGTTCAATGATTCCCGCGTCACGCATTCTTGTGCACCCCGGCACAGGTGCGAAATAGAAAGGTAGAAAGTAAATTAATAATAAATTTTCTTTTATTAAATTATAATTTGTATTTACAATAAAAAACATTAAGAAATTTTCAAGGTAAAACTATATTTTACTACTACCTACTTAAGTAGAATTTCAAAGGACTAGCCAGTAGTATAGTAAGCCTTTTTGCTGCTGATAAATTAAGTTCACTCATGCATTTATATAAAGCAAATATAATAAATAATTAATTAGATATAAAAAGTATGCAAATGAAAAATTACTCTTTTCGGCTCTTTCTTTTCGCTTCAATAAATTTCTGATTAGGATGGTTTAGGCTGATCATATTTAATTTATATGATAAAATTTATATAAAGATTGAAAGTTTGGTAAAATATTAGTAGTGTCATTGTTTTCCTGAGAATTTTTATTTTCAAAACCAGTAGTTTCCAACCTTTTTGTACCTGCTCACTCCCGTTTTTTAACAAAGTTGTTGCGCTTTCTTAATTTTTTTAATAATTAAATTTATTAATTCCCAAGTGATATTATAATTTATTTACCGGGCTATAAAATTATAAATAATAATATGTAAAAATATACTTAAAAAATTACTATTTATTAACTTACCACAATGTAGTTATAGTAATCGCAAAAAATCGAAAATGAAAATTTTTATATATCTTTACGTTTCAAAGGTTTCTGAACATTTGGCATACCTCAGAAAAAATGGATGTATGTGTGTGTGTGTGCGTGTAGGTATGCGTGTGTGGATACAAATTTGCGTCGCCGATTTTGCGAACACCGATTTGAATATTTCAAAAAACATTTCACTTGTATTGACGAAATTAACAACTGCTCAAAATTTTGTAAATGCAGGTTCAGCGTTTTCAGATATCCAATAAAAAAAGTAAAAAATAATGACATTTGGCGGTCAAAAATGAACATTAGACATATGTACAACGTATTATCAGATATTTTGTAAAAATTATTATGATAAGTACAAATTTTGTGTACATTTATACGGGTTCCGTACCAATGTGTACACGTTAGACGACTACGCGGCGCTCTTGCGCTTTGATATTTCGACTCCAAATCAGCTATGCAACGCGATTGCTTTAAAAAAATATTCAAAATTTTCAAAATATACAAAATAATCAGAATATAAAAACACTCAATTTTTTTCAAAAAAGTCAATTAGAAAAAAAATCTAATTTTCTCAAAATTTTTGAAGTTTTTTTAATAATTTAGTTTTTGTTACGGAAAGTTTCAGCATTTTGCTTTAAGGCACGATGCCATGCACCACTAGTTTCTATTGTAAAATAAATATGAAGTTTGAAAGTTTAGTAACAAGGAGACCAATTTTCTGATATAGAAGTCTGAATAGAAATGGTATGGTAACGCTATGTTACGGGCCTACCTTCGTTCATCCGAGAATTTGCACCTAAATTATCATTATTTGTATTATAAGTACAAAGGATTACAGAATATCAAGACATAATTTTTACGTTTTCACTCTTTATAATATTATAGTTTTCACATAACTTATTACCTCTCGTTTGGCGTTCTTCTCACCTTTGTGCTGAAGTGGTAGTCTTAAGGGTCTATCCAATTCATATTGTTTTTAATAACCCATAAATGCGCCACAGCAAGTAGCAAACGATCAATGAAATTGTACATTGTGAACGTTGTCATAGTCGTTATTTATCTCATACAATACAAGTCGCAAAAAGGCATTAAACTTTATGACGGAAAACAATACGGGCCTGTAAGTAGGAAGCCGAGCACGTCCTAGCGTCGTACGAGGACTGTGAATCATTGTGCTTAGCGGTTTTGTCGTTATGGTGTTTGCGAGTAAACAAACTTACTTGTCTATGTTCTACACAATGACACTATTTTGCTGTTAATAATAGCACTTTTTGTTCAGTCTTTAAAGCAAATTCCTAGTCTTTAACTTACACCTCTGGCTGACCTGTTAGTTTTGTTCTTGGAACGTGTGGTACGTTGCATGGCCGTGCTCATACAGTTTAGAACAGTTTAATCTTCCGGAAGAACTAGGAACAATATGAACCAGCATTTAACGTTATAGGAACATAAAATTGAGGCATGTTCACACGACGCTTGCTTTGTTGGTTTATTGGTCGGCTGGCTAGCATGCTGGTTGTAGGTAAAATGACGTGGTATCGATCTCCATTTGTTTCCAGCAACCGAAATTTTGATACTAGAATGTGCTCTATTTTTGTTTATGGATTATAGACCTAAGAATAAAGCCACACGACATTTGTTTTCTGGCTACATAGCATGCTTGATTTTTGAGTGTGATTTGTTTTAGTTTGCTTAGTTTTTGAGTATGATTTGTTCTGGCTTGCTAGATTTTTGAACGAGATTTGTTTTAGCTTATTATCAAATTTTATAAATCACATGACCAAATACTGCCTCCTTATTGGTTCGAACAAATAAATTCATTCAGAAAAATAGCGCCCGTTCTAACTTTTCCTTGAACATTTGACAACCAGCATGCTAGCTAGCAAACCGAAAAAGCTACGGTACAAGCCTCGTGTTATTTGGACTTTGAACGTGCGCTATATTTGTGGATGAATTCATTCATTTGAACTAATAGTTAAGCAGTATTATATCATATAGTTTTATATATAAAAATCTAGCAAGCTGAAACAAAATCCTCGTCAAAATCGAGCATTCTATCCAGCCCAGAAAACAAGCGTTTTGTGAACAGGACTTTATAAAAAACTGATCCATAAGGTCTTTTTTATATTATTAGAGCAATAGCCTTATGATGGCAAATCAATGGTTGCCCTATTTCTTCTTGATCAATTTTTTATTGGAACAACTCCAATACTGATGACTTTTTATGGGTTGCAGCAATTTCTGTAAGGGCTATTTTTACTTGAAAACATATTGCTACTTATATTTCAAGTGGGCCCAGTGGTGGCAAAATCGATTCGGACGTGGACTAGCACCAACTAGTCTCGGGTTCGCTGGTTCGATTCCCGCTGCCACCAAAGCCCGACAACAGGTAGCTTTGATGTCAAATTTCCATTTGAGGTTATAGGTCTCAATATAATTTTAAGTGAAAATTGCCCTGCGTGGATATAGCAGCAATATTCAATCATATGATAAATATTTGACAGAAGAGCTAATATAAACACCACACATAGGAGAATCGTAAACCGATGGGTTGTCTCTCATCGAACATTAGGTTATAAGTCTTTAACAAACAGCTTATAAGACATGTAAGGTTAAGTAGTTTTGATAGTAGTTGAAACAATAAATAAAAATGATAAAAAAATATTTTATGTAAAAGATTACGTGTTAAAGTATTTTTTTACACTTTAACAGAACCTCTGATTTTATAGCATAATTAATTTATATTGATATGATAGATTGTAGTATGTTTGACAAATTTAAACCAAAAAACCACAACACACTATTAAAAATATATAAGATATATAAAAAAAAACAATAAAATAAAATAAAAAACGTAAAACAATAAAATTATGTAGTAGCTACATGACTGACGATTTATGAATAAATTGATTCTCTTCTGATCTATAAATTAGTTTTTGTAATAGGTTATAAAATACAATCAATTTTAACATCGTTTATAAAAGCAAATGGATCATTAAATATTTATTATCGTATTAAAATATATATCTAAAGTTCCACGAAGTATTTATGAAGTATGTCAAGAGCATGAAATTTAAAATGACACAGAAGACATTGACAGATGTAGATGGCAAGTAAATGTTTTCATATAAATTTTCATATAAAATAATAGAGTGTGCCGTAGTGTAATGGTTGAGAACATGGGCTAGTACAAACTAGTCTTGGGTTGGAAATCTGCCTCGGGCATCTCGATGTCAAGAAGTATTATATAAAATTTCTTTTTGAGGTTATAGATCTCAAATGTAACCTCAAGTAAAAGTCACCTTTTGTGGGCATTGCTGCAACATGTACGCCAACACTATTAGATTTACATAACTAATATTTTTGGTTGACCGCTGGGTTGCTTTCTTGAGAAAAATACTAGGTTAGGATGTGCAATAGCAAACACAGCTCATAAAACACGTAGTTCTGATCGCTGTTAAAAAAAACTCCAAAATAATATCTCACCTGCAAAATTTACAGTGGAAAAAACATCTATTGGTGGATTTTTATTTAATTATCATTATTTCTGTAAAAACTACAATGCGGAATTTACGTTCCATTATTACATGTTATATAAGTCTTTCTCAGACAATGATATTCTAATGCTTTTTATTAATGATAATTTTTTGTGCGGAAATCATCTTCGGACTATTGTTCTAAAATTTACACATTGCCATGATACCATCATGCTATTCTTTTATTATCATAATATGGTAGTTTTGTCTACGAGATGGTTTGAGTATTCATGATACATAATTATTCAACGTAAATTAGATATGTACAGTAACGTTGACATGGCTAATTTGAGAAGGCAATTAATATTAATTGATATTTTAAATACAGAAATTATAATGAGAATGGATATTATGGACTTTTGTGATAGCTTCAATCAGTAATAAGTAAAGTGTACCTAATTAATGAAATATCTTTATGATTGTCAACACTAAGATCGTGAAATATTCATCTATCCCAAGCAGTTTTAAAATTATATACATTTAAGCAATACCCTAAACTGGGTAACTTTGGAAGAAATGGATTATTGTGGACTAATACTCTAATAACCCTAACTATCATTTTTAGAGTTCTATTGTTTAGAGATTTTAGTATGTTCCCATAGATCAGTGAAATGTAAGAACGAAATTGTTGTAATATGAGCTCTTTATACATTAACTTATTCAAATCTTTAATTCTGCGCTTGATCAGCAAACCATTTCAAACAATTGCAAAAAATAACTAATAATGCTCATCAGATACGTAAATCTTTTCAAGCAGATCAACGTTCTTACGCAATTCTTCCGGGTTTGTTTTAATCTTGACAACGGACCCCAACATGAGCATAAATAAATATAATATTATTTTAAATACATGTAATTAAATCTGTTTGCGGCAATTAAATAGTCAACCGTTCGCATCCACCTTGTATACAAGGCGAATTGCTGAAATAGACAGGTCGCTCGAGAGAAGGAATTTTTTTTTTTGATAAAATTAAAATAAGTAAATAAATAATTATATATATATACAGGGATCCCAGACCTCGACGTCAAGCTGAAACGGCGATATAGTATTGACCATAACTAACTGTCTTGAAAAAAATTAGAAAAAAAATATATTTTACGTTGTTTGGATATTATGAGCTTTCGAGTGCAACCCAGAGCTTTGGTGGTATTTTGACAATTTTTCGGTTATTGTGGGTAATTTTTATTAATTTTGTTTATTTAAACTTTGGAACCGTAACCGTGAATAACATTTCTAGGACCACAGTATAAAATAATAACATAATTGCTCCAAGTTTTTGAAAATTAAGACTTTTTGGCAAGTTTCCTCAAAAAATCAGGATTGTAAAGTAGTAAAATACATGATGATTTTATTATTGAAAAATTTTTAGTATGAAAATAACGCGATAATGGCTAATACATTTTGTTCACATCCAGTTCAAATACTTTTCTCACGACATTGAAGCTTATGAACAAACATTTGAACTGATTGTGAGAAAAATGCACTAGCCAAAATTATGTTGTTGTTAGGGTTTTAATTTTCATCACTAGAACAATTAAAAGCCAACACAAAAAGAAGGAACAACTACTGAGTTGCTTTGTGATAACACCAGGAAGTACATTACAAAAGCTCAGAGAACACATTAGATAGTTCTGGTTACTGTTCATGAAAATTTAAGAAAAGCTTATCACACTGGTTCTTCTGTTTCTGTTCGGACGTATTTTTATTTTATTATATTGACCGAGAATGCTGCAATCTTCATGGCATTGAGCTTTTACACCGTGCGGTTCCTACCCTGTAGAGGGGGTAGGGAATTTGTATAATAAATAATCAATAAACATATCTTCTTCAATTGGAACTTCAATGGTGTAATTAAGAACTTGCAACAAATACAGAAATTATACCAACAAATCAGTGTTTAAAGAGTCTACAGCAACAAGGGTTAAATAATAACCTGATTTATCGAAGGAGAGATTTAATACGCAAATACAATATAAATGAATTTATTGTTTTTTTTTTGAGAGTAAATTGAATTTCAATGGCATTGTTTGGTAGGATTACCTTTTTAGATATTGACTCTGCAGCAAATTAACTTATGTTTTTCTAAAACCCATCCACCCAGAGAGCTTTCAACGCTAGGATTATCAGTTGCAACAATTTTTCCTCCAGCTTTCCGTCTAATCTCTTTGTTTCAAACGCAACACGTTTAGAATATGTTCTCGAGCACATGAGTATTTCATCCAACACCTTCTCATTCTAGCGACCAAAGCATTTTCATATTAATAATTGTCTTAGAATGCGATGAACGCAAAATCGACCCGCGGTTGTAGAACAGTAACAATCTAATAATAAGAATAACTTACAATTGAATGATGTAAAAGCGGTTTTACTAGTCGTTGCCTTTAGTTTTTATCCAGTACACGAGAAGAGCAGTTATATTTTCGATAACGTCATGTTTTGAGACGCGAGTGTAAAAAAAGTAACAAATTAATTTTGTATGGTAATTTATGGAAAATAATAGTGAAAAAACACCAAAATATATACGTCTGCATGCAATGGGAGAAGATTCACAACGTTATTGTTCTGTGCGAGATGGAACATTTTGCAAATCAATGTGAAGATTTAGATTGGATGTGATTAAATTATAATTTTTCAAAAATATTGTGCTCGCGAGAATGTTGTAGTTCAATTTTCAGTGTTTTCATGCAATAAATTTTCATACTGATAGTTAATTTTATACAGTTACTGATGTGTCTTATTGGTAATGAATCACAAGATATCTGATGAGGTCTATGAACGGAAGCCGGTCTATACATCAGTCAGATGTGTCTAGGATAATAATCTTGTTTTCTTTATAACTTCCTGGACGTGGGTAAACATCAACATTCAATATTTTCACAAGTTTTCATCGTTGCTCATTGAGTAATATGATTGTTGTTATAAATTTTAATTCGAAACGATAATGTGTTATTAAAACAACATTATAAAATATACAGTTGTAGGTATTGATTATCTATCATTAAGCGACCTTAATTAATTCACCCGTTAAGAACGGTGACATGCCATATATCACATGCAACAAGTTTAATGATACTGACATATGTATGCGGAACTTTCTTACTGGTTTATCTAATGATTAATAAATAGGTATTTGTAATGTTAATTAATGATGCAACTGTTTATGTAATCGATTCAGAAATAAATGTTTAAATAAAATATAATCAATTGCCCGCGGATCTTGTGATGGTATATTTTAATTATTACAATTATATGGTAATGGGAGATGATAAATTCTAATAATCTAATTTAATGTTGATTATCTAATAAAATAGCATTTTTATATGAGAAACTCGGGTTTATGCATAATTAAAGATACGTATCATATTTGCAATCCAAATTGCGGTAGTCGAAGGATCAGTTTTTTTTTTATTGACTTTCGATTTTACTTCATTTAGCCATATATCTAATTAGAATAAAAGTTGTTGGCCATATATTTTATTTTTATGATTAGCAATACATCTAAAAGCTTGAGAATTTTGAAAAAAATTATTCAAATTTTTTATTCAATAATATAATACATAAAAGTGAATGTGAGTATTTTTTGATTTTGAATATCTATCTCACGTAGTTTAAAATTTTTAAAAGCTTAAAGTTTTTTGAGAACTTTGGTAAAAAAGTAGATTTTTGAAAATTTTGAACTTCCTCAATACACGTAAAATGTTTATGAATCATTCAAATCGGACTCTCAAAAATTGAATTACCACTTTTGGCACTTGTTGCCCCGTATCTTTGAAACGGCCAAACTTACTTTGGCAAAATAACTAATCAGCACGTCTCTTCATCAATAGGAATCGAATGCTTTTTGAATCATTCAAATCGGTTGATCCGTGGTCTAGAAATCGTCGATGAAAAATTGTATCCGCACATACATACGCACATACACACATACATCAAGCTATCAATTATTTGAGAAGGCTTTGAAACGTAGAAATTAGATGTAACGTAGTTACAACGTAACGTTAATGTAACGTAGATTTTTTGCGATTAGTATAACT
The DNA here is from genome assembly GCF_003426905.1 of Ctenocephalides felis. NCBI lineage: Eukaryota > Metazoa > Arthropoda > Insecta > Siphonaptera > Pulicidae > Ctenocephalides > Ctenocephalides felis. Next base: position 176,276,939 of record NW_020538040.1, on the reverse strand, counting down.
TAACCTACAGAAAGTTCATAATTATTTGAAACATTCTTGATAATATGAATTAAATAAATTAAATTAATTATAAAAAAATATAACAAAGACCATATTATAATGTAAATTTAAGGATTTGAGTTATAGATACGCACACACGTACATCATTTTTTTCTAAGGAATGCCAAAATGATCAGAAGGATTTAAAACGTAAAAATATATAAAAAAAATATTTTTCGATTTTTTGCGATTTTTGATAATATGAATTAAATAAATTGAATGAATTATGCAAAAATATTATAAAGACCATATTACAATGTAAACTTAAGGATTTGTGTTATAGATTATTTATTGATGATGAATCTTGGGAAGTTGTATTTATTGTACCAAAACATGCCATGAGATACAGAATCATTTTCAGTGGTTTATTCATCATCACATTTGTTATAAAATTGCTTTGATAGTTTTTACACAATTTCATGTATAACAGTGATTTTTAGTCGATTGTGTGGATATTGGTTTGATATGCAATGATAAGTGATTGGATTTTTCTTTATATCTAGAATTATTCCGGGCAGTTTGTTGGTGGGTCAAAAAGCTTTTATCGGAAATCAGGTACGACAAAGCTCAGTGTGATTACATAAATCGGTTTTTAGTAATGCTACGAATTATCCGGTCGCCCGACGACATCCGTAGCTGTCGGCCGCGTTCTGGACGCGCTTTGCCCGCGTTGGGAGTGATATCTTCGCGATGAAAAAACGATCTTTACCCAGTGGTGCATGCGTTGTACTTGATGCGTTGTTGTTGATATCGGGTGCATTCTCAATTCTACGGCTAGTGGCGGTGGTTTGTTCGCATACAGTCGTTTTGTTTCACTGTATTCCGGTAATGGTCCTGTTGAATTCCACTCTAATGGTGTTGGCAGTGTGCGGTCGGCGGCTGTTTCCCGAAGCGCGCATAGTCGGCGGAGCGAAGGCGACCTTCGGCAAGTGGCCTTGGCAGATCTCGCTCAGACAGTGGAGGACGTCGACCTATCTGCACAAGTGTGGAGCGGCCCTTCTTAACGAAAACTGGGCCATTACTGCTGCTCACTGCGTTGACAAGTAAGTGGAAAACGACACATGAAAATACTTCTCACCCTTAATTTTACGATCTTTATTTATTGATTTCCAATTTATCTGGACATTGACATTAATCTACAATTTTTACATTTATTTATTTTTACTTTTAATTATTCATTCATAATCAAGTCGTAATTAATAATAAAATTTTTAAATACCAATAACATATACCTATATCAGGTTAAAATCAATGAACTATTTATTATACAATTAATGTTGGATAGATATAAAGTGGTTGGTATCTGAATCGTTTAACATGTTAAGACCATATGCCCACCGGTGGGTCTCAACGCAACTACATTACCAGATCGGATTCCCACATGTAGGGTAGGGCAGGGCACAAAGGTCCAATTTGTGTATCAGTAATTATAACTAAAAGAACTACATGACAGCACATAACATGTATCAAACAAACAACTCTCAAATTATGTTCAGTAAAATTATCAGTTAAATCCTAATTAAAGAAATATGTTGTTTTTACGATTTTTCTAAAAATTGTCATCTGTTTTCTTTTGCCCATGAGGGCAAAATGGGGGACAAAGACTAAAACGCCTAAATAGATACATTATTCAATCAATGCGAAATTTAAATTTAATAGGGATTTTTTTTACAAAGATGGCATTCTGTATGTACTTTGGGGTGGTACTTTGTCAGAAATTTCATCAGCAGTGTTAAAGTAACTGTTAATTTAATTTATATATTGCAAGATTACTTAATTTAATTGGTTAATTAACTTAATTCACTTGTTTGCTTACTATTTTCTTATTGTTTATACCTTTACACCACCAGTATAAAGGTGTAAACTCTCTACCATACTTTATTTTAATTATTAAACCATCTTATCCCTCTATAGTCCCGCGTGACTTTCAGCTCACATTATAAATTATGCGATATGTTATCGAATAATTATAGATTTTTTTGTGATATGACATATAAATCTTAGTCCTATACGTCGTGAACTCAACCAATATTAATATTTATGACCTTTGCTAGGCTTTTCAACCTGAAATAACAGTTTCATACAAAGAAGTTCAAAAATTATAGGCCGCTGTGAGTTAAAAGTGACGTTGAAATTATATCACTTGAAAGTCACATAGTTCATTAATACGAAAAAAATTGTTTAGATAGATTTTTTTGTTTTTCATTTACAGATATAGACTTATAATTACTGAGTTTTTGCTTCTTTAATTTTTTGGACGTAAAATCAAAATTCGGCCCATAGGTTTTTTTTAATATTTTTTTTATTGGTCTCTGATAACATTTAACCATATACATAATATACAATACATATATAGCATATATATTATATTAATCACTTACATCTTAATTTTACTATCATAAACAAACCTAATTATGTAAGGATAACAATTCAAATTTTGCAATAATTATGTCAAATTGAAGGGCCCATAGGGTTAAAAGTTTACCCTGGGGCCTCTAGCTTCGCTGTACCCCAATCTATTTTAATTATTAATTTATAGATTCAATTTTACCTGATTTTAAGTTTACCTTATTTCAATCTGATTGGCATTATTCAACAGTGTGGTCATTCATATTAGGTTGTCAAATATCTCCCTTCCGCTTTTTTGCTATTGGTTTATAATACAAAAAGGCGGAAGGGAGATATTTGACAACCTAATATATCATAATTAAATTTTATGAACTAATTAATTTTAATTATTTAATTACTGTGGGATCGATTAATTAAACAAGTAAAATGGTAGCCACCTGAGTTATTCAAATAATTGCTGGTTGCATTATGCTTAATTACTAAACAAAATATTTGTTACAAATTGTTAGTAGTATAATGGCAGTGTAGCTAGAATCCTGAAAATTCAAATGGGCATTAATTAACATAATCAAGATTCCGTCCATCGATTAGTGGTTTGAAGAGAAGAGTTCTCATATGTTGAGTCACTGCACTGAATTCATTGTAGCGTACATCCACCCAGCGCCGTTTATCCACCTACCCAGGTTCAACAGTCGAACACCGGTTTACTTGTCTTCTTGATCATAAGTAATGAAAACACGAACTATATCATAATACCCGAGCTGTGGAAGTACAACAACCATACCGATGATGGGTCGGCGGAAACAGCAATTCTTCTTTACAGAGCCGCATTTTATACGATCTCATTTTTGTTAAAAAAATTAGTAGATAGTTTTATATTTGACAAATAGTTTGTTCAGGGCAGAGGCTTGAATGTTCTTTGGCAGAAAGCTTCATCACTTCAAAACAAGTGAAGTAGATTTTTTGAAACAACACTATTTGAAAGTGGAGGGCAAAAGAAGTGTCACGAGCCATCACCCTAAGTCGGTCGACTTCGCTACTATTTGTCAATTTTGTAATACTATTGTCAATTTTGTAACGAAAGTATTTGTTTTGATTGTTAGTCATTTTTGAGCACGATTGTTTAGTTGACGAAATCTGAATATAATTTTCAGGTATACGATTTTAATTGTTTTATAAAGCGTATTGTTATATTTAAGTTACATTCAACAGTTTTTTTATATCCTCTAGAATAGATCACGTATAATTGGGTTAAAATGGACTTTTGTGTTTTGTCCTACCTTACTTATAAATGAAATTTTTTATTTAGTCTTTGCTATAGATCAAACCCTTCTGATTATTTTGGGTTTATTACAAAAAATAAATTTATGTGTAAGTGTGTGTTAATCAACAACTTTTAATACATTCTGATCTTTCTGATGAAGGCAAGTGAATGATTTCGGAGAAAAGGCAATAAGCAGCCAAAAATGGTCAAATCAATTCAATCAATGGATTCATGTATCTTAATTTTTTTTTTTTATTTTTTTCAAAAATTTAATAATTTTTTTATGAAAATCACATAGGGTAGAGCGGTACTTAAAGGTTCACTATCATTATCTAAAAAAACAAGCAATGTATAATTTTGTTATTGATACTGTTTCAAAGAATAAAGCAAAATATGTGAATATAACAATCACCTTAATTTTTTCGATATCGCTCTCAGGATAAACGGAAATGTATCAATATTCATACCAAAAGTTTTTTTTTCGGTTTGGATCTTTTGTATTTAGTTTATGATACCTGAATATAATTTATAGGTATACATTTTAATAATATTTTAGGTATAAAATTAAAAAAGACGTTGAATCCGTTTGCCTCCTAGCTGTTCTTTTCTACCCCTCCAATGGGGCAAAAAGAGACAGATAACAAATTTTAGAAGAAATTTTTAGTTAACTAGAAATTTTACAGAACATAGTTCGACAGTTGTTTGTTTGATATATGTTATGAGCTGTCATGTAGTTAATTTTGTTTAGACACTATAAAAGTCAAATTATACCCTTGTGCCCCGCAATATCCTAATATGCTCAAATATTTTATCTCGAGTGCAATGATCGAAATTTCCGTTATAAATTAAAAAAAACTGAGTAAGTAAGGGTAAGGTTTGTGATTTTTATGCAGTATACAGCTTTATTTGTTATTTTTTATGCAATCTAGAGTTCCGTTCCAATAATTAGTCTATAAAATTATAACCAAAACCAATTTAATTATTTTCGGGTTTTAATCATATTTTTTTGTTTTTATTTATTTTTATTTAAAATTTAAAAAAAAATATAACAATTTTCAATTAAATCAAATTTGTCAGAAATTGTAACTATTTAAAAAAAAAATGAAATGGCAAGTTCCAGCAATTTGCTTTAGCAAAAGCACAAAACATTTACACTACCAGTTTTTACTAAAACTTGAAACCTATAGTAGATCCAGATTGAAAAGAAACTTCGAATATCAATTTGATCAACTAATTTTCTTATGCAGTATCAATTTCAATTATTTTTTCCTCTTGGCGATTATTTACGTGCAAAACCAATTCAGCAACTTTAGATTAGACAGATCATCATATTGTTTGTCGATGCAAAATGCAAACGAACCATAATAAATCAGCAAATCGTTTTTTCTCTTATTGATTTCGTTCATTTGAACGCACGTAAAACTTTTCCCAGCATTCTACAGCGCTGACACACGTTTAATTCTGTATAACAGTAAACATATAAAAACATATTTTTATTAACACATTTACCGACTGTTCGGAATTATGCCAATGGTCCATCATCAAATTCCACGATGTATGTTTTTTCATTTAACAAAATTGACTTTTGGTATGAGATTCAGTATTCTGTCGAGACGGTGCGGATGATCATGATAATGCAATATACCGTTGCGGTATGAAACGAATGCGGTCGGATGTTATTGATTGTTACCGCAATTTTATTATCGTCATCTTGGCTCTTTTTGTTTCGATGCCATCTCAACAATTGCAGATTTATGAGGCGACATAAATTGAATTTCAATCATTGGAAATGGCGCAATAAAGAAGATACGTTATCTGTTGAAATCCCATTAAGAGATTTGCATGTATTCATCTCCTATCACTGCCGCAAATTGGATAATCGATTCAATTTGTTAGAAGTTTAGTTTTTTATGATTGCTATTTGTCTATTGTAATTAATTTAATAGTGGTGCATAGCATCCTTATTATGCCTTAAGGCAAATTGCTAGAACTTTCCGTATCCGTTTTTCAAATTTTTGAGAAAATTAGTTTTTTGAGAATTTTGAGATAAAAATTACTTTTTGAAAAAAAATTTTATATGTTGGAATTTTTTGTTAAGTTTGAACTTTTTTAAATCAATCACGCTGCTTAGCTGTTTAGAGTCAAAATATCGAAGCGCGTAAGCGCCGCATCGTAGTCTAACGTGTAAACATTGACACGGAACCCATAAAAATGTTCGCAAAATTGGTACTTATTATTATAATCTCTATAAATATCTGATAATATACTGTGCATATGTCTAATAATCATTTTTGGCCGCCAAATAGCATTATTTTTTACTTTTTTCATTGGATCTCCAAAAACGCTAGACCTGCCTTTCCAAAAAATTCACCAGTTATTTATTTTGTCAATACAAGTAAAATGTTCTTTGAATCATTCAAATTGGACGCTCTGTTCTCTCAAAAATTGAAATACCATTGTTGGCTAGACCTGTCTTTGCCAAAATATAATCAGCACGTCTCGTTATCAATGGGTTTCGAAATTGAATCATTCTAATCGGTTGATTCGTGTTCTCCAAATCGTCGATGAAAAATTGTATCCGCACATACATACACGCACACAAACACTGACACGCACACATGCATGCATTTTTTCTGAAGTATACAAAATGAGAATCCTTTGAAACGTAAAGGTATATAAAAAATTTCATTTTTGTTTGTTTTGCGATTACTTTAACTAATCGGGAAGTTAAAAATAGTTTTGTTGTTATTTCTAATTTTACAAGCAAAATCTTATCTTTTCATGATAGGGTACGAAGGTCCAATTTGACTTTAAATAATTATACTGTCTAAACCAAATGAACTATATCACAACAAATATCACGTATCAAACAAACAACTATCGAACTATGTTAAGTAAAATTCCCAGTTGATTCCAAACTATAAAAATGTGTTTTTTACTATTTTTCTATAATTTGTAATATGTCTCTTTTTATCCCATAGGCAGGGTTAAAATGGGATAGCCAGGGGGCAAACAGATCCAACGTCTTATATTTAATTTTAAAGAAATTTTACGAAATAATAGCTACAACATTCCACCAATGTAAAATATAAATTTTATGGCGACATTTTTTACGAAGATAATACCGTATATAACCTTGATATGGTATTTTGTCAGAAATATTTATTATCGGAATTGGAATAAATATTAATTGAATTTATTTCTCGTAAAAATTTAATAATCTTGTGGGGAAAAGATCATTATGAAATATTAATAATTTATCTTTACTTACGATTAGCCAATATGTATACACAGTGCTATCTATTTTATTCCCATGCACAATTTTTATCAAATGCGGATTATATTTCTGATCCAAGAAAGGATATCGTAATCCTTCGGCTACTCCAGCGATTAAATAATTTAAATCACATCTTCCTATGATAAATTCTATATATTCAATCCATCATGACTTGGAGTTGAACATTCCTTGTATCATACATATACAATAATTACAAGTACGTGAAATATTACAAGGCTTCTTCATTAGCGATGTTCGAAGAATTAGCTCTCTAGTAGCTCACGTCATCGTGTTATTATAAAAAATATAGTAATTTTGTGTTCATGATATAATTATTTATTTATTTAATTTAGTGTGCCACCGAGTGACCTCTTATTGCGACTGGGAGAACACGACTTGTCTATAGAAGATGAACCTTATGGGTACCAGGAGAGGAGGGTTCAAATAGTTGCTTCGCATCCACAATTCGACCCGAGGACGTTCGAGTACGATTTGGCATTGCTGAGGTATGAAACAAGAAAATATCTAAAAATTTACGGTCAACCCTCTTATAGCGCGGTACTCTGATACATGGACGTTTCTATAACGCGGTTTTTGTTTAACAACTCTTACGTTTTTCTAGTCCAGTCATTACAGTAAGTTCACCTCGGAATTCGAGATACCCAGCTGCAAGTCTGTAAATACTTGTATATTGACACCTAAAAGTTGTCTCAAAACCTATATACACACCCTAACATATGTAGGTTTTGAGACAACTTTTAGGTGTTAATATAAAAGTATTTACAGACTTACAGCTGGGTATCTCGAATTCCGAGATTCTTACCTAATTTAAGCTTAAATGACTAGACTATGCTCGCAATATATGGATGACTCTGCTAACTAAATGCTGTTTTATAATATAAGTTTTTATAATATTTTCATATCAACATTCTAGTTTATACTATAGCTGTGTACGACATCGGTTTTGGTAGTGCCTGAGCTCTTTCACAGCATGTTACTCTTTATAAAAAAAATGAATGGAATAAAAATTGTTGCAAAACAATTGTTTAGTTCAGTTGTTATTTCATGTTTTACAGCACTTAGTACCATTTTGTATGAAAAATGCTACGTAGCATAGCCTTGCCATAACATTGGTGTATTTTATGGCAGAATCGCCCCTTTCAATAAAATCGATTTATATTTTTTATCATATATTTATATGAACTTTACAATAAAATAAAAATAATTTTTAATTTATCCTGTCTTATGTCTTATAGCGCGGTACAATTGACTTGATTTGTATTTATACTAAGTTTCTTATAGTTTTTAATGCATGGTACTGATTTTTATTGATAATTGTTATTTATATTTATAGTTTACCTTTTAATTTAATTTTTATCTAATTAATTTTAATGTTTAGATTCTACGAACCCGTGAATTTCCAACCCAATATTCTTCCTGTATGTGTGCCACACACCGATGAAGGATTTGTTGGAAAAACAGCATATGTGACTGGCTGGGGCAGATTATATGAAGGTATGAAATTCATATTTTTACTAAATATACGAATTATTGAAGTAAAAGTTGCCACAACCAAACTCTTGTATCTTGTGGTATTCAGATTGAATTATAAACTGAATCTATAAATGAGATGCTGACCTTGACACAGCACGGTTTTGAAAAATGAATGAATATCTACTACTATGCAATAATTAATAATTATAGGAATTTTTGTAGTGCCTGGAAATGATCGAATTTTATTTCTCTTGTTTCTCAAGATTGTTTATTCTCATGTGCCTAAAACCACATGTGGCATTCTTTCATATCACAGACCATGCTATAGCATCATTTCCAAATAATCTCGACTTTCCAGATCGCATAGCAAATGCCTGACGCCTGATTGCACAGCAACCACATAAACTTTAAACAGTCTTTACTACCATTTTATATGATGAACGCAGCGTAACATAGTCTCACCATTGGTTTATTTTACTGCAGAATGGGTCATTAGTCTTTCTGTGCATTCTGCGTTTCTCTGCATTTGTTTGCATTTTTAAAACATTATTCACTATATTGGAGAGAAAAGAATTACAGAATACTAAATAATTAACAATCTTTCAAAATAGTTTAGTTGTTAAATGTATATTGTTATCAAAACCATTGAAATAACCGTGAATAACAGTTGTATTTGAATGATGCTTGTCAGTAACAAAAATATCATCCACATATCTTCCATTAAAATTAATTTGTAAATTTATCGACGAAAAAACTGTGACTGAAGACCAAATAGTCAAACGAACTTTGTATTTGCAGAGTAAATTATTTTCAAAGAAAATAATGAAACAAATTTAAAAATTTATTATAACTCTGACTACTCAAGTTGGAGATTAGAGAAGCTACTTCATTTCACATATCTTCCTATATGGATATGAATATGAATTGATTGCAATATTCTATTTATTATAGATGGTCCATTACCAAGTATATTGCAAGAAGTTTCGGTACCTGTGATCAACAATTCAGTGTGTGAGACAATGTACCGATCTGCCGGTTATATAGAACATATTCCTAATATCTTCATCTGCGCCGGATGGAGAAAAGGCGGTTACGATTCCTGTGAAGGTAATAAAAATATTATGCAATAAATTATCGATTCAAAGATTTTTCTGTTTATACAGGAAATCTTTTCTAGAACGAAATAAAAAATTCTCAATCTTAGAACTTGAACTGTCTTGAAAGGCATTCAGTACTTTTGGTGCCCAGTGTACAGCAGTAAGATGTTATATTGCTACCCAGCAGTAGACATTTTAAATTTGAAATTGATGATAGTATAATAATAACTATTGTTATTGTTTTAACCATTTTTTTAATTTGATTACAATATTTTAACGTGAATCACTTATAAACTAGCTAAGTCTAAAGGACTTGTTTTTAAAGTTGTCTAGTAATTTTTGCGGATAGCAGGTCTTTAGCGATTTTATTGGGAATTGTTTTGCTTATTTTATAAATCATATAAATAGATAAATACATATCAGCTGTGCATAAATTGTAAAAATATTAATTGACAATTGTTAGACTCTCCAAGAACAACTGGCTATTATTAAAGAACCACACAATAGTGATTTATTTATTATATATCGTTCTTGTGAAACTAACATCAGGGATTCTAAAACTTTGACAAAACCGGATTAATCAATTCTAATGATGATTTTTATTGATGCAGATAACATTGTATTAGTAATTTAGTTTTTATGTATAATGGGATAATAATGAGGTAATTGCTCAATAATTTTATTACAAATTGTTCTATATATATGTTGGAGAAAAAGGTAAATTTAAAATAGCATTTTATCCAGTAATACTTTTAGTAACATGATATATTTAATTTTGCGTTAGTTTTATATTGACTACCACTGTTCAATTCAAACTGTATATTTTATATTCCTCAACAAACATGTATTTAGGGATTTTTTTCCACGCTTATTCAATTGGAACATCAGCAAATTTTGTGTAGTATTTAGAATGTTTAAATAGAATGCCAATCCAATGATTGGACGTTCGGATATGATGTTTAGGTAATTTATTCCGATTAATTATTTTTTGAATTTTTTTTATAATTTACAATCTGTCTTTATACAAGAAAAAAGGCATTCAGTTATTTTAGGGATATATGGATATTTAACATCTATTCTAAAAGGTTACTCAGTAGTAAGTCTTATTAAAAATTTAACTATTTAAACTGTGCATTGAAAAATTATTTATTATATTGAACCCTTTCCACTCGGATACCGCCGTTCTGGCGGCAAAATTCGTATAAATCTCGGAATTAGCGAGTGGAAAGGGTTAATTATATTTTTATTTTACTGGCCTCAGATAAATATTTAGCCACCAACATATTATACAGATAGATTTTACTTATATACTTACTTTTACCTAACATGATTATATAGGAATAACAATTTGCATTTTGCAATATTGATACCAAATTAAACAGTTTAATAAGCGACTTCATGGAGTAAAATTCTTCATTTTCGGGACGGCACCGATTTCAAAACAATCTACTTTACCGGCTGTAAACTTGATTTCATTGTGTATGTTATGCAATTTGTTTGATAAAAATTTGTGGTCATTGAAGGACATACATTTTTTATATTAATTTATTTTTGATCATTTCATAAAGAATGGTGACGTTCAAAACAATTTCCAAAATGCATAGCTTGTTGATTTTGACATATTTAAAAGCGCTCGGTCGTTTTAAATATTAAAAAAAGACCATATAGCAAAGAAAAAGGCTAAAAATACTACTAAAATAATTTAAAAATATTTTCAAAATACAATACTGTTTATCACTGCTATAGTAATTTATTCAACTTTTCGATGCAAACTGAGTCATTGTTTATAAAATAGCCTGTGCCTCACAGAATATGTTTGTCCACTGAGGTGGACAGCCGTCCCCAAAGTGTTATTTGTATATCAATTACAAAAAATGTTTTATTCCAGGTGACAGTGGTGGTCCAATGGTGATCCAACGTCCAGACAGACGATTCCTGCTGGCGGGCATCATTTCTTGGGGCATCGGATGTGCAGAGCCAAACCAACCAGGAGTCTACACCAGGATATCTGAATTCCGTGACTGGATCAATCAGATATTACAGTTCTAGTTAATGTTGTTAAGTTGAAGAATAAGAGAAAGAAACAATTGAAACTGTACTAAGTTGTTGTATTATTATAATTGATAATATTAAGATATTTATACTATTTATAAAAATCCGTCCTTGATTCGTTGGTCAATATTGAAAATGTATTTATATTTAGATGTAATGGAAAATTTGATATAATTCTGTGCGTGTATGTTAATTGTTAATTTATAGATTGTATGAAAATGTTAGGTTTATTATATATTTTAAAAATTGTAGTATGTCGTATTAAATTTCATATGGTGACTTAAAAGCAAAGAGTACAACTGAAACGTTTTGGATACAAAACAATATCAAAACGTTTTACGTAACATTGCATTTTTAAGTCTGCATGTGATAAGACATTGTATTATATTGTAAATCAGATAAAAATGCAAAAATTGCATTGGTGAAAGGTGGGGGTATCAGTACAATAATTTTATTTCGATGGCATTTGTGTTCAGTATTCCGACGAAATCTTCCATGGACGGTGTTTATATTTACTTTTAATAAATCGATAGGGGCCATCAACAATAAACGTGCACAGGTATAATAAAATATTTTAAGAATATATATTTAGTCATAATGATTTCTTAATATTTATTAAATTTAGTGCGCTATTTATATAAAAATCAGTAAAGTCACTTTTTTTGTAGAGGATTCAATCCACTCATTAAAAACGTTGAACAGATTTATTACGCTGTTAAGTCTGATGTTTTTTATGCAAAACGTTATAAAAGTGATATTACTTAGCTATAAATGAATATATAGCTGCTATTTTTGAAATAACAAAAGAGTGATTTAAAATATTAAAGTAATTAAATATATTTTGATATCATTAAATGTATCCCGAAATATATTTACACTAAACGGTTATATTTTATATATATATATATATATATATTTATATTTATTGAATTTAAACTAAAGAATTATGTTATTATAGTTGAAATAGATACAATTAGATATATTTAAATATGAATTATAATTTTGAATGTACATACTATTTGTTTGGTGAATGTAGATTATATGAATATTAAAATGTTTGATACAGAAAAAATTTAAACAATTTATTTTTTTTCCTGAGGAATATCGAACTGATATTAAATTCAATCTTAATATGTTCTCTAAACAACTGTGTTTGTATTCTATTATTTAAACAAAAATCAGAACTAAGTAGGTATTCCACGATCGTTGATAATGAGCTTTTTCTCATTTTCTTGCTATTTGTAGGCAACCCAATGGTTGTCCGCTCTAGTTTGAATATACTATACAACTTGAAATAATTATCTTTTGAATTACTTTTTTTACGCAGAAATGCCTGAAAGTGCTATGTTAATTAGGATTTAAATTTTATACTAATTGTTTATGAATATTCGGTATCAGTTGATAATTAATTTTGTTAATAGTAATTTGTTATAGACTAATCAGAACTCAATAGTTCTATAAATTGTAGTGATTTCATTTTTTTTTATTAATTATAATCTGTTTTTATAAAAAAAAACAAAGACATTCAGGAATTTTGAGGATACCATAAATATTTAACATCTATTCTAAAAGGAAACTTATGTCAGTAGTAAGCCTTTTTAACTATGATAAATAAATAATATTGAATTGCTGTCATATGAAGTGAAATTAAGACATTAGTAATATTTTATAATTTTTTTTATTAATATTCTGTATATAAACATATTTTTGGTAATATTGCTGTAGTAATCTTAACATCGCCTTTTAGAAAAAAAAAACCAACAACTGGCATATTTACAATTAATATATATTTGATATTAGAACTTTTTCTAATTCTGACTTATTTATTAATTTGATGTAGGAATGACATGGAAGGGCTATCTTCACTCGTAAACATATTAAGACCTACATGTTCAAGTGAAAACGGATAGTACTACTGCCTGATATCATCCTGGCCGAAATGGGTATCAACACTGAAACCTGTATATAAAGCTAAAGCTAGTATAGCTAGAAAAGGTAATGAATAATCAGTTTATAAAATTATTGTAGGCATTTAAATGGAAAAATAATTGACCAGACCAATAATTGACAAAATGATCATTATTAATCACAAAAGTGTGGTCTAAAGCAGATATGTTGAATACTTGAAGCTTATTTGAAATAAAATTTAATGGGCCAGTTCTGCCGTAAAATATAGTCCAATGTTATGGCAAGGCTATGTTACCTTCCAGTTTTCATACAAAATGCTACTAAATACTGTCAAAATGCCATATATTTGCTGTGCGATCAGGCGTTTTGCACATACAATGCAACTTCACTCATATGTTATCAAGCCTTATTTCAAAGATGCAGTTATGATAACATCGGTTTTTTGCATTTGTGCGTTTTCTAGATTAGGTTTTTTATCTAAGAAGCCTGACTGCATAGCAACCACATAGGTTTGGACAATTTTTAGTACCACTTTATATGAAAACTGCTACATGACGTAGCCTTGCCATACCATTGGTCTATTTTACGATAGAATCGGCCCTTAATTTTATTGTTTGAAACATTTATCTAAGGCATAGATATTTATATTAATCTATTTGAAGGTTTCCATTATCATTTATCTATTTGAAATTTATATAATTTATATCAGAACATGTTATATGATTTGTATTATAAATGATGTTGGCAGAATGTTGTCTATGATCTAGGCGGGTATATAATGTTTTCGGTTTTAGTGAAACATAAAATGAAATTAGATGGCATTACTATAAATACGTATAATAAAATATTTAACAGAAGTTTTAAAAATATTAGAATTGGAAATTCTTTTTATAATAAAACATCAATTTAGCACAGTTTTTGCTATTGTCATGATTTGGCTTATATCCAGTATAACAATCAAATTGAAATAATGTTACAAAATTACTATCTATTTATCTGAATATCGTTTATAAACGACATGCTTTCTCGCTTAAGACGCTTTTATCTTTGGAAAATTATTTCAACGAGCTTTTATAATGTATATATATATATATATATATATATATATATATATATATATATATATATATATATATGTTAGGGTGGTCCTTAATATGGATATTTTCGAATTTTCTTGTTCCCAAGGGCTCAAATGTTTCCAAATTGATAAAAAAGAATTGTCTGAAAGTTTTAGCTCTTAATATTAACTTTTAGATAGAGCGCAATTCAATCAAAGTTTTGTATGGAAATCGCATGAAATAATTTTCAAAAATTTTGCAGAGCGTCGAATTTTCAATAAAAAATGACACAAATTTTAACTTTTAATTCATTTGTCGCTGAGTTATACCTAAAAAGTTGTTTTCTATTTTTCAAAAAAATGTCCATGCTATTTCCATACAAATTTTGATTGAATTGCGCACTATCTAAAAGTTAATATTAAGAGCTAAAACTTTCAGAGAATTGTTTTTTATCAAATTGAAACCGTTTTAGCCATTGGGAGCAAAGATATTCGAAAATATCCATATTAAGGACCACCCTAATATATATATATATATATATATATATATAATTTAACCAAGAGTATGTGTGTGTAATTTTTTTTGTGTATTTATGAACTGGTCATTTCATACTCGCAAAAAGTTGCCGGTCTAAAAATCATGTTTTGTTAATAACTATGGAACTTACAAAGTACAAGTAACAAAAATATAATTTCATTGTTCTTTGTTTTCTCAGCGTGCTATATAATTCATTATTAAATGGAAACCGGATTAAATTAAAATATATCGAAAAAAATTAAGTAGTTAATTCAAACAGAAAAGCAGGTTAAAATTCATGTATATAATTATATACAAGTACATTAAATTATTATTAAAATTGATTAAACCAATTAAAACTAGTGTGGCGCATGGCATTGTGCCTTAAGGCAAATTGCTGGAACTTCGCGTACCAAAAATTATTGTTTTTTTAAAAGATTTACATTTTTGAAAAAAAATTACTCTGAAAAAAATAGATTTTTGAGAAACTATAAATTTTTGACAAAAATTTATTTTTTTTGAAAAAAAGACTTTCTGAAGAAAAATTTATTTTGAAATATTTTGGAAATTCTGAACTTTTTTTCAAAGCAATCGTACTGCTTTAACTGCATATAGACGAAATATCGAAGCGCGTAAGCGTCGCGTCGCCGTCCAAAGGATAAACATTGGTACGGGACCCATAGGAATGTAAACAAAATTTATACTTATTGTTAAAATCTTTATAAAGTATCTAATAATTTGATGTGCATATGTCTAATGATCATTTTTGACCGCCAAATGGCATTTTTTTACTTTTTTACTAGATCTCCGAAACCGCTAGACCTGCCTTCATGAAAATTTGATCACACACATTATTTTTTCCCAAGGTATGCTAAAATGTTCAGAAACCTCCAAAACGTGATGATATGCAAAAAAATTCAATTTCGATTTTTGGACGATTACAATAACTAACCCTACGGGAAGTTAATAAAGGCGGAATTATTAATCTGTTCATTACTTTCTATTTAAATATTGATTGTAGTCTATTTCGTACGTGAGTGTATATGCATATATTTTTTTGTTTTTTACTGCGGAGGCCATATAAGCTGATCTTAGTCAGAAAAGGCTAATAATTGAGGATTGATGTCGTAAAACAATCTAGTAAGATTAAATATACGGACTGCAGTTCTTGTTATCGTGTCCAACAGCAATTAAAATATTACAACAGCGCAACATTCAGAACATTTACATATAACACTAGAGTCACTTTCTCCTCCATATATACTCACTATGCATGAAATACCTTTTCGTGATGCTACGAGTTGATTTCAGGTTTTTCTTCTTCATCACAAAATAGCTATTCAAATTGATAAAATATTTTCGTGGGAACATTCATAACAAGTTCATTTATGCAAAACTTTAAGATTCAATTACGGATTCTGTTCAGTTCTGGACTGAACTGATGGCTGATAGAGTTTGATGCAAATGAAGAATTATTGAACACTTGCACATGCCAAAATCATATTTTTTTTATTATTATTTTTATTTTTTATTTACATTTGTAAATTACAATCAGCCGTTATAAACAACATTCAGTAATTTTTGATGGTTTATTGAATAAGGAAAAAAGGTCGAAAGGTCACCCAGTGGTGATCCGATTCGATGTTTGTTATGTTTAGCTTATAGATGTAGTACCGAAGTGAAAAAATTAAATAAAACCTACGAGTAATTGTACATATTGTAAGATTACTAAAAGATATCAAAAAGGGGCAGTTTTCTTCTGAGCCGTTTGATGCCATGGTTTTTTATTAAAGAAAATCAGAAATTAACGAGTTTTATAAGCTTTTTGGTGACTTCTTAACACCAAGTGACTTTTCTATAAATGCCAACACAAAATTTTGTTAATGTGATCAATTTATTATTACAATTTCTGTGATACTGTTGAATTTTTTATTGATGCAGCAATGCCCTTGGACCCGTATTGCTATCTATATTTTCAATTGAAAACGTATGTAACTACTCTTTGACACCAGGCTGCCCAGGCTGGTATCGAACCTGGAACCTCTGATACAAATGCTCTAGGTCCAATTACTAGGCCTTGGGAAGAGCCTTACGTCTTTTTAGGGTCCATTAATCACATGATCGATTTTTTAAGGATTTATGGACTCCTCCTTCCCCTTGGTGATATTTTTGATTTTATTTTGGAATGTTTTTATTAACTTTATTTTTTGTTTTTTGGTTTTCCCTCTGTATGCCTACCCATCTGCTCATATATCAGATTTAATATTATTTAATAATTTAATAATTCAAAAATTTATCAATAAAATGTAAGGAGAGAGCTGATACAAATTATTTTTAAATTTCTTTGCATACTATGGGTAATTTTAAGGTTCTATGTGTTATTTGAAGATACTTTGCTGAAGGAACCATAGTTAGGAAGTAAAATTTGACCCACAAAGTTTTTCTCTAAATATTTAAATATAAACTAAGAAGATAATCAAGCTTACTCGTCGAATATTAAAGGCCAATGAGAAGACATTAAAATAAATTGTTGACGAATACTTGATTTAATATTAATTTGTGTTTGTGTAACTTAGACGTTTTGGATCTAGTTATGTTTCATCCTTAGGTTTACGGTTCATTTAGATATATAAGAAAAAGTTTAGTTAATAAATAGTACTTATTAATAAACCTTCTTATTTTTGATTTCCTGAATCAACCTACATAAATTAAGTTAAACGTAAATTCATTTTTCTTTAGTTCATAAAATGATGTAACAAATTATAACAAGTCATATTTGTCATCATATATTTTTTATTTTAGTTATGAGTAATCTTTGATAGTGTTATAAAATTTGGTTTCACATTAATTGCGGACTATATTTGTCATAATTTTTGCGAAATAACATTAGTAATATTATGATTAAATTATTTGAGTAAACCTAATTTAATTATTTTTATAAGAATGAATTTGATATTGAATAACTCAAGGAATTGTTAAACAAATTTTATCAATTTACTAATTTTTTCATTTCGATTGTATTGATATAATTTTGCATTTTTATGTAAAACGTTATGAAATTTGAAAACATTCATATATAAGTTTTAATTATATTACAATACAAACAAATTTCTATTTTAATATGTACAAGGTAAATTAAATTTATTAAATAAGTTTAGTTATTAAATTAAATTTATTAAATAAGTTAGCATTTAGTTATAAATTTAATTACGTACTGTGTTTGTAGTATTTGGTTAGTTCTTTGTTGCTTCAGGAGAGATTTCTCTCTACGAAATTTAATTTAGAAACTTTTGCCAAATTTGTAATAGATTTTGTAATAGGGATATTTTGCTCGGTGTAAAGAGCCATGGTTTATTTTAACAATTTAACTGTATATTTTATTGAGCAATGTTTGGTATTTCATTACATATTCATAATGCACTAATTAAGTTAAAAAAAAACTAAGTGTTAGTGGCATTTTATCTTATGGCAAGTTACGTTAACTTCCCGATACATGTAAATGATCACTTAAAACTTATAAATATGATTATTATTTCATATTTTTTAAGCAAACTTGTGATATATGTAATAATATTAATTATAGTACAAAAACATGCGCTTAAAATATACATAATGTATATCCAAAATGCTCGGCCCATTTTACCAAAGTTTCATGCATTTTTATAAATCAACAGGCTTATAATATTTTAGTCATGATCTCTATGATTAAAAAAAAATTCAACAATTTATTACGAAGAAATACCAGGCCGATCTTTATTAAAAACTAATCAGCACGATTCACAACTAATGTTGTTCGAAGGGTTTTTGAATTCTCAAAATTGGTTTACAATTTTTGGCTAAAACGTGGATGTTTGGTAGAAGAAAAGATTTTTTTTTATTCTGTCTCGGAAATTTAATCAATGCTTCTCCTAGTTTCATGAAATTGCTTTTAAATTTATAAAATTGGGGCAGATGTTTTTGAAAGAACGTCGAAAAACGGTACACATACTTTTTCCAAATTTAGGGTCAAAACGAGTCAGAATGACTTGAGTGAACATAAAATTAGAAAATCGAATTTTATGGAAAAAACAAATTTCTTTCTCGGGAACTTGATAATCACAAATTTTACATATACATACATTCATACACACACTTTATCCAAATTTGGAGTCAAACTATTCAGAATGACTTGAGAAATTAGAAAATCGGATTTTCTGGCAAAAACAAATTTCTCTTTCGGGAACTTAATAATCACAAAATTGATGCGATTAAAATAATCCATCGCACCGTTGATGGATTTAGGGCAACGGTAATACCTATGTTGAACGATAATTACGGCAACACTTGGGAAAAATCGCTAGAAAGTATTTTAAGATTATTTTCTGCGATTATTTTCTCCTATCATATTTTATGACGAGAAGAAATTTGAGAAAGAAATGCAGTGTTCTAATTTCTTTAATCGATCATGCAGAAACAGGATCCTGCATCGTTGAGTCGTTTACTTCCGAATGAAATGCGATTATGAAATTAAGTGGGCTGGTTGTCTTGCTGCCGAGAAGAGAGTTACGTAACGTAAACGTAACAGTTGTATCATGGGGATTATCGATATATTGCCTGATCGATTCTCGGTACTTGGATGATGTACCGAACGTTTTTGCAGTTTCCATGATTTCATACAATATTGCAAAATTTACCATACTTGAGCAATGTATTCTCATATAATATAATACAGAATTTTGATGACTCGTTGTGATACCGATGAATTTTTGAAATTTTTAACAGCGACCGGAACTACGTGCTCTATCAGATGCGTTTCTGTTGTACATCTAAATCTAGTATTTTTTTGTCGGGGGCAACCCAACAGGTAACCACACTATTTTTAAATATGTTTGTCTAATAACCATGTACTACTTCGGTACAACTTTGTAATAGCCCACGCTCTTAACCATTACATCACGATGAGCTCATGACAATGATTAGATAAAAACTAGTGGTGCATGGCATCGTGCTTTAAGGCAAATTGCAGGAACTTTCCGTATCAAAAATTAAAATTTTCAACTAAACGCTAATTTTTTTGAAAACTTTTAGAAAATTCAATTTTTGAGACATTTGAAATTTTTGAAAAAAAATGCCTTGATTTTTTTTTTCATATATTTCAAATGAACGAATTTATCCTCAAAAATAGAGAATAGCAATATTTTTGTAGATGGATTTGTTCGTTCGAACCAAGAGGAAGGCCTTATTTGGTCCGGTGGTTTATAATATTTTATAATCAAGCAAGCCAAAATAAATGACACTCAAAAATCAAGCAGGCCAAAACAAATGACACTCAAAAATCAAGCAAGCTAAAAAAATGATACAAGCCAAAACAAATGACACTCAAAAATCAAGTAGGCTAAAACAAATTACACTCAAAAATCAAGCAAGCCAAAGCAAATGACACTCACAAATCAAGCAGGCTAAAACAAATGACACTCGAAAATCAAGCAAGCCAAAACAAATGACACTCAAAAATCAAGCAGGCTAAAACAAATGACACTCAAAAATCAAGCAGGCCAAAACAAATGACACTCAAAAATAAAGCAGGCCAAAACAAATGACACTCAAAAATCAAGCAAGCTAAAAAAATGACACTCGAAAATCAAGGAAGCCAAAACAAATGACACTCAAAAATTAAGCAAGCCAAAACAAATGACACTCACAAATCAAGCAGGCTGAAACAAATGACACTCAAAAATCAAGCAAGCTAAAACAAATGACACTCAAAAATCAAACAAGCTGAAACAAATGACACTCAAAAATCAAGCAGGCTAAAACAAATGACACTCAAAAATCAAGCAAGCTAAAACAAATAACACTCAAAAATCAAGCAGGCTATAACAAATGACACTCAAAAATCAAGCGGGCTAAAACAAATGACACTCAAAAATCAAGCAAGCCAAAACAAATGACACTCAAAAATCAAGCAATCCAAAACAAATGACACTCAAAAATCAAGCAGGCTATAACAGATGACACTCAAAAATCAAGCAAGCTAAAACAAATGACACTCGAAAATCAAGCAAGCCAAAACAAATGACACTCAAAAATCAAGCAAACCAAAACAAATGACACTCAAAAATCAAGCAGGCTAAAACAAATCCCACTCAAAAATCAAGCAGGCTAAAACAAATGACACTCAAAAATCAAGCAGGCTAAAACAAATCACACTCAAAAATCAAGCAGGTTAAAACAAATGACACTCAAAAATCAAGCAAGCCAAAGCAAATGACACTCAAAAATCAAGCAGGCTAAAACAAATGACACTCAAAAATCAAGCAAGCTAAAACAGATGACACTCGAAAATCAAGCAAGCCAAAACAAATGACACTCAAAAATCGAGCAGGCTAAAAGGAATGACACTCAAAAATCAAGCAAGCCAAAACAAATGACACTCAAAAATCAAGCAGGCTAAAACAAATGACACTCAAAAATCAAGCAAGCTAAAACAAATGACACTCAAAAATCAAGCAAGCCAAAACAAATGACACTCAAATATCAAGCATGCCAAAACAAATGACACTCAAAAATCAAGCAAGCCAAAACAAATGACACTCAAAAAACAAGCAGGCTAAAACAAATCACACTCAAAAATCAAGCCAACCAAAACAAATCACACTCAAAAATCAAGCATGCCAAAACAAATCACACTCAAAAATCAAACAAGCCAAAACAAATCACATTTAAAAATCAAGCATGTTGTGTAGCCAGCCCTGAAAACAAATGTCGTGTGATTCGGGCTTTTTTCATAGGTCTATGATCTATCCACAAATATAGCGCACGTTCTAATATCAAAATGTTGCTTGTTGGAAACAAACTTGAAAACCAGCATGCTAGCCTGCAGACCAAAAACGCAACGAAACAAGTGTCGTGTGAACAGGCCTTAAATTATAATCTCAAATTAAAATCGCCTTTCGTAGGCATTGCTAAACCCAATGAACACTCAAGCACTGTTTGATATACATATCTAATAGATATTTAGTTTATTGAAAAAATAGTAGAGTGGTTGACCGCTGGGTTGCCCTTTCCAGAAAAGAAGCAGGTTAGGAAGTACAATAGCAAACACAGCTCATAAAACACGTATATAATTTTTTTATAATTATAATGAAATTTTGCAAGATCACCATTTTTTCTCTAAAATGTGTTCTCCGTCTTTGCCAAGGCGTATGCGAGCGGCGTTCGAATCGCAATCCGACTTGAATGCACAAATAAAACGTTTATAGAACAAAGCAGTAAAAAGTGTACAGCTATTATGAAGTCCATCGTTCGCTTGCATAATGTGGATGCTCTGCTTAGTGCGTTGCATAACTATTCTAATAATAAGGCCAGGAAACGATTCAAGTCGAATGCACATAAGGAAAACATGGAAATCGATGGAAAAATATTTAAATTTAATGAATTAATTAAACACAATAAACGCGGCTTAGACGTTGAAGCTAACTTATGTATCAACAAATGATTCTTGATAGCGAAGGTGGCTAAAATAGCTGGCACTCGTTGATTTGTTGAAGGATTAGATCCTAAATTGTTTTCTCGTAAGGATTATTTTCCCGTGGAAATTGTTCAAAAATATTTATATGTAATAAATGAATTAGAGATACTAAATGCAACTAGATGTAGAAACCAACTTTTATATTATCAAGTGACTTTTGATTGCGAGGGTGGACAATATGGAACGCGTGGTAAGGGATCAAATATTGATTTGCATATTTTTATTTGTTATTTTATTTATAAGCGTTATGTTATCAATAATAAAAAATATGATTTCATGCTCTTGTTCATAATTAGCAGTTCACACAGCGGATGGTTAGAATTTTTTCCGTCAGAAGAATCTCAAGACATTAATCAATTAAATCCGAAACATTAAATCATCATAATTCAAGTAATCTGTCGCATTATTATAAATGCTTTGTTTTACAAATTATTGCCAATTTTACAACTTTTCCTAATTTTATTATCAGATTTTATATCGTTTTAGTTCTTAATGTGAATCTTTCGTTTAATATTAATGTTAACCTTTCACTGTTTAGTCTAATCCATTATCCAAATAAAAACAAATATCTTGTTGCCGGTTATAGCACGTCGTTCGGTACTGAAATAAAAAGGTTCTGTATTATTAATTATTTGGTATTTTAGTATGATTCCTAAAAGTTCGTCGTGGTGTAATGACCAAAAACGTGAAACTAGTCCAACCTCGTCCATCTCGCTATCAAGCAGTATGATACCCAATTTTGATTTGAGCCTATTAAACTTGGATGCACGACAGCAAGCACAACTGAAATAACACGTATTTCTGATAGTTGGTAAAAAAATATGATTCCTAAACAAACTCCAATATACTGTCACTTTGTATAGTTACAAATTCAATCGATTTAGTTCTGTAAAAATGATTGAAAAAAAGTATGAGAAAATAATTCAATATAAAAGAAGTTAGTAAAATGATGTAGTACAAGAGTAGTTAGATAGAATCTATTCTGACCCAGATTTGGTAAGATTAAAGTTGTTGAAATAGAATAGATTTAATATTTTCTTAAATTATATATTAATTATTGTTAGATATTCTATAAAAATGTATGTAAAGAAATTTAAAACAAATGTGAATGTAAACATAAAACTAGAAAAAGAAAAATGATAAAAGTATGTATGTAGCTAAAAATGATTAAAGTCATATAAAATTTCAAACGTAGTATCTAGATATTTCTGTACATTGATTTAATATTAACTCTGACAAATAACTGAAGTCGGTCGGCAAGGAAAAGAGCTACCTTTAAGGAAATTGTATTAAAAAATTGTATACAGCATTCAACATATCAGCATAATTATTATGTTAATAAAAATAAATAAATAGTAATTAATAAATTTATCAGGATTTAAATGAACTAAAAATTAATATCTGAAATATTTTTCAATTGGAGGTATTGGAAGTAGAATCAAAATAATTTTTCTGAACCAAACGATCGCTCAATTTCAATCCGTGCAACTATTTTAAATAATTCAAATGAACAAACTGCTAGTTTTTATTAATTTTTTTTATAATTCAATTTATCGCGATATCATCATACTGTGAAACGCACCTACATATCCGGTTAGATCTACTTTCTAGATGCGCCCTGCGCGAGTAAATGAAAGGCTGTCATGTAAAACTAACCAAAAGACGAACCTTAAACAATGTTGCTGGCCAAGAATGCCAAATAAATCTTTCAGATGAATATGAAATAAAAGGTAAATATTTGCTCGGGAGATTCTCACCGTGTGAGAGATGCTCCTTACCCGATCCGAGAGTACAACAATGGTCAACATTAACAATAAAGTTATTACTTATTGTTAGTCTAATAGTTGGCGAGGTGTTGTCGATGCATGGCATGCAGAGAGTAGTTCGTGATCGAGGTCAATGTTTTGATAAAGACACGGTCTGTTGCTACAATCGGTTTTTGATAGTAGCGGTCAGGATATCAGATCGTTTTATGTACTTTCACCTGAACTATTTAAAAGTGAAAGATTTCGTTCGCATCAACTTTCCGTACGCGTTTGTCCAAACATGTCTGGTCGCCCGTAGCCAACATAGACATCGGAGCCGACGCATGTGTTAATTTATTCGGTATTGTTTTGTTATTTTGTTTTTGTAAGAAATTTAAAATTGGGTTAATTTTATTACATGCCAGCGGATACTTTTACTTTTAACAAAGTCGATTATTCCATTGGGATTGCTATTATTTGTTTTAATTGCTTGTCTGTGAAACTCTCATGGGAAGTATGATTTACTGGATATTCTCTGACACTGTACTTGAATATTTAAAATAATGCGATTTTGAATAATTAGCGTATATCACACACACACACACACACACACACATATATATATATATATATATATATATCGGTTTTTGATATGAATATATATATATATATATATATATATATTCAGGGTGTCCCAGAACTCAACGTCAAGCTGGAACAGGATGACACTATGGTCCGTAAATTTCCTGAAAAAAAAATCTCAATCTGTTTGGAAATTATGAGCTTTTAAGTTCACTCTAGAGCAGTGGTTGTAGAACCAGGGTAAATTACCCCAAATGGGGTTGAAATGTAATTTTCGGAGATAAAAAAGCTGTGTTTCAATTGATATTTACTATATTTGTTACGTATTTGTCCGTATGGGGGTGATCTTTATTTGCCATATACATTGAGTTAGACAAAAATATTTTGGGGTAATGATTAAAAAAGTTCTCCGACCGCTGCTTTAGAGACTTATAGGACTGTGACCATTTTTTGCCTATTGTTGTTAATTTTTATTAATTTTGTTTATTTAAACGTTGGAACCTTAATTGTGAAAATGTTTCTAGAACCAGAGTCAAAAATAATGACACAATTGCCTCCATTTTTCAAGAATTGAAACTTTTGTTAAACTAGGAATTTAAAATGTATAAAGTTCATCGACTTTGAGAAACCCTTCTTAATGAAAAGCACTGAAGAGTGTGGGAAAGCTCCATCAAAAGTTGGCGAATTTAATCAGAATTGTAAAATCATAAAAAACTTGACAGTTTCATAATAAAAAAATCGAGTGGAATTAAGAAATAAATGCCCAAAAATAAGACAACTTGGATCAATTTTGTTGAAGTATTTTTAGCTGTGGTGCAAGAAATGTTATTTACGGTTTCGAATCCAGAATTTAAATAAACAATATTAATAAAAATTAACCACGATAACCAAAAATGGCAACATTATTACCAGAGTTTTAGATTGCACCTAAAAACTGATAATTTTCAAATTACATTGAACAAATTTTTGTTTTAATTTTTTTCACGACAACTACGATCAATAGTATCACCCCGACTCGGCTTGACGTCAAGGTCTAGGAGACCCTGTATTTTAATTTCAAATTATCTGTAACACCGCGATGACACGATCTTCTCTTCACTGGATACTCGTCAAAATAAAATATCCGACACGCAATCGATCTTCATAATTGTGTCTAATCTGTCATTTGTCAGCGACTCTAGATTCCTCTTACTTCACGATTATACTAGTTTCGAAGACTGACAGAGTGGAGACAGTCACATAAAATGTAATGATTGCTTACCAACAGCTTTCATTCTAGAAAATCTCCGGTGAGATTTTATAGAGATATGCGTACTGACAATAAAATATAATTTGTTACAAAAGTTATATTGCAAAATTGGGCAAAACATTATTTTTTTATATATGATTACAATTCTATAACCTGTACAGATCGTACACATTCTTTGTTATTAATCATGGACTAAATAATAATTATTATTGATTGTATTGAACATAATATAAGACTTTTTACTAATATTTTGGCTTCATTAAATATCACATTTTTTTAAACTATAGACATTAGGTTTTTGAGAATTTTGACTCTTATGAAAAAAATTGACGTCATTGAAAAATTTGTTTTTTTTTAATTTTGAAATATTTAGAAAATTTTTAACTTTTTTTCAAATCAGTCACGCTGAGTTAGCTGCGTAGAGACGAAATATTAAAACGCGTAAGCGCCTCTGCGTTATCTCAAAAATTGAATTACCATTTTTGGCACTTTATGCCACGTATCTTAGAAATTGATGGACTTGCTTCTGCCAAAAAGTAATCAGCATGTCTCCTTGTCAATACGAATCGCATGTTTTTTGAATTATTCAAATCAGTTGATTCGTCGACAAAAAATTGTTTTCGAATACACACATGCACACACACACACTCACACATACATCATTTTTTTCTAAAGTGTTGCAAAATGTTTAGAAATCTTTGAAACATGAAGATACATATAAATTTTCAATTTCGTTTTTTTGCAATTTTTATACCTTACCCTACGGGAAGTTGATAAACACCATCTGTATAACACGTGTTTTTGCTAGTCGTTTTCTGCGGAAAATGCGTAAAACTTAAGTTCTGTCCCTTTGGCCTTGAATGAAAAAAAACCTGCAGAGGTCAAATCGATGATGATTTTTGATATTTCGTTTGTAATCGCTTGTACCAATTTTCAGCTCTATGCGAATATTCCGAGTTGAATGTCTATTTTGACTGGGTTATACCCTTTTGAATGGGCTAGCCGCGCTTTGAAGGGCAGTCGATGGCCAAAGTCGCTCGGCTCTCGGCCCTAAGTCAAAGCAAATGGTAAGCAAAAACAAAAGGTGTCACATCGGACACTGCTTTCTCTCTAATAAAACGTCATTACGTTCACGTGCCATCACATATGCGCGAGGAGCATCTCTTTTCTTCGCCGAAGACAGGCCGCGCTTGAAGAGCGGGACGGAGTGGTTCCGACTACTTCCGAAGCGAGACGGGCTGATGTATTTTATCCAAGAAGTTTTCAATTCTAGGCATACCCACAAAGTGTATCATTGTGTTCTACATGACGCGACGGGGCAGTCTCTTTCAGACCGCGGCCGAACGATGTTTTTGACGGTTTAATTTCAATTTTTGCAACTTGTGACTTCGAATACACTCGTACGTGACCTATCCACTTTACCATCGGCCGACCGTGAAAGTTGTGTTTGTGCTATTGAAAATTTCGTGCTCAATAATAATATATTCAGTTTTTTTGTCTAATCAGGATATTTAAATTTATGTGTACAAGTGTTAAACGCGATCTCGTCGCTTTTCCTAATTTTCTTGTTGCCAATGCTGGCCTCAGTGCATCGGCCGACGCAAATGTGCTTGCAAAATAGAGAAATCCGGTGAAATCACACATGTTAGCGATCGTCCCGGTCAAACGGAGCGTTCGCAGACCATGCCAACCCTCGTGGAGTTGATGTGTCTTTCTGGTTTGATTCTGGTCGCTGTTGCGATATCTTCGATTGGATATGCGGACGCGGCGAACGTTGCGCAGGACGGACATCCGTCCAGCCAGCAAGAGCAGGAGATCCTGCTGCTGAACGCCCTAGCTCGCAGGAACGGAGCGACGGGGTACCAATTTGACGTAGATCAAGATTCAATTATGGATATGCTAGGAAGAAGTGAGAAATACCATTTACATTTTTGCAAAATATTATGAAAATTAATCTTTTCGCTACGGATGTCATCTCTGGACGACATCCACATGACGTGCTGCGTATACGGATGTCGTCCATGGACGTCATGTTGTGTTTGGCTTTGCTTCAAAATTTATCACTATGAGTCAAAGTATTGAGAATTCTAGTATTTTATTATAATTTCTAGTTTATTCAAAAAGTAGTTTTTAATTTCAACTGAGCGGCACCCGTACAGCAAGTAGGAAGAAGTGAGAAATACCATTTAGATTTTTGCAAAATATGATAAAAATTAATCCTTTCGCTACGGATGTCATCCACATGACGTGCTGCGTATACGGATGTCGTCCATGGACGACATGTTGTGTTTGACTTTGCTTCAAAATTTATCACTATGAGTCGAAGAATTGAGAATTCTAGTTTTAAATTATAATTTCTAGTTTATTCAAAAAGTAATTTTAAATTTTTCTAAGTTCAACGGGGTGACACCCGTACAGCAGCGACACTCTTGCCGAAAGCATTCTTGTAGCAAAAGGGTTAACAGCATTAATTTATATTTACTGATCTATATATTAATATCCGTCAATTTGAATATGATTAATACTCATCTTCTCATCAATATTTGCCCAATTACCATTATTTGTTTTTTGACAAGGAACAAAGAATAACTTTCGCTAATATTTTGCAATTACGTATACTCGAAATGGCCAAATTAACACTTGTCAATAAGATTTGCTTCGCACAAATGACGACCTTATTTTCTGAATGAAATGCAAACTTTCACTGTTTGCTAATTGTGAAGTACGCTCTCTTCAGCATATTATTTACAATATATCGAAATTTCTCCAAAGAATTTATGTTTGATCATCGTTTTTGCATATATGTATCATTTAAGTCGATGACAATGTGCTTTCTTTATAATTGCGGTTTGCGGTTTTGATGCGTAAAGATTAAATGTGCATTTAACCACGTAAAATAAGATTCTGTACTAAAAATAATGGTACAACTCAAATTTAAAAGATATGAATTGTGTATTACAAATTTTTGCAACTTTGAAAGTTGCACGCATGTAGCGCAGAAAACGCTTTACAACTTTATTATAATAAATTCTAAATACAACAATTTGAAAAAAATCTAAATTTTATTGTTGTAAGATAAATGATAATGAATTTCATTTTAATATCATTCACAAGGGTTTGTAATTTTAAATGTCTATAATTTTTAAAAAAATATTGAAACTTTATAAATTGTTCTAATATGAGAAGTGGACTTATAAAATATATCAATCATGTATTTTCGAATAACCTGTAACAAATTTATACTATTTAGTATTTTCATACAAACAAAAATCTTGAAAATAAAAATTTGGATTCAAATTTCTATTCAAAATTACTCGAACTGAACAAATGAAAATTTTGAAATTAATTAAAATACAAAATTGTATTTTTTTATGCTTCCAAAATATATAGTATGATCTAAAATAGTTTACCTGATAATTATCTTCTACCAAATTTTTCCCTGCTGTGAAACAATAATTTTAGCCTTCCATATGACTCATTTCATGTATAATTGGCACATCACAATGTATAATAAAATATACTTTCGATGATTCCTGACTGCAAGATTGATAGTACTTGTTATATTACACACAATCGATTTCTTTTCATGTTAACATATACTCAATGGGCAATAAAGACACGCGACCATAAGGCACTTGGAAAGCAACTGAAATAATAAAAATAACTGAAAACATTATTTAGTTGAGATACAATAATTGAAAAAATGTGTTCACACTCATATGATTATTTGACATTATTTTTACAAAATCAAAAAAAAAAAAAAAAGAGGAGCTAAAATAAAGCTATCATGGCTTTGTACCTTAATGCAAAAAGCTGGAACTTCTTGTAATGGACTCTAAACTTTGAAAACTTTGAAAATATTAGATTTTTAAGAATTTTTAAATTAGTTTTTTTTTGGAATGTTTTTTTGAATCATTCGAATCAGTTGATCTGTGCTCTGAAAGTCGTCGACGAAATTTTGTATCCGCACATACACACATACTACACACAAACACATAAGAATATGCAAAAATTTTCATTTTCGATTTTATGCGATTACTATAACTTATACTAAGGGTTGTTAAAAATATCTAGGGAAAAAACGTTATTCGTTAGTTAGCACTTAATACAACTGTTTTTACACTTATTTAGTAATTTGACATCATTTTTACAAACTCAAAAATATTTTTAAGGCTAATTGATTATGCATATATTTCGAGAAATATTATTTTTTACTGACATTTGTTGAATTTCAATTTTATTCCTTTTAAGACAGCTTTATGAAGTAAATTTGAACTTAAAAACTTGATAATAAATTTTTACTTAAAAATCAACAGGAATATAAAAAATTATTATTACAAATGTTAATTAACTAATATGATTATTTGACATCCTTTTTATATAATATTTAAAAAGAAGTTGAGACTATTTGATTAATCATAAATTTGGAAAATTTAATTTATGCGATAGTTGTGATTCTGTTTTAACTGAAATTTTAAAATGAATGTATTAATTTAAAAAAAAAATTGATAATTATAATCCTATATAACACCATAACACCAATAATACTAAATTAGTGTTTGTTTTTGTTGTGATTTTTATAAAATTATTTATCTAGTCTTCATAACTCAATTTTTTTTATAAAATAGCTCCAACATAAATTAAAAAAAGTACAAATTTTTAATTGTAAATTGTACGTCATAATATTTACCATTATCTTTTTATTATCCTTTATCTATCCTACACAATTTTTTACTATATTATAGTTTAGGTTCTGTTAACTGAATTTTATAAATTTGATATTTAGAAAATCAGAAAATAATTTTTGAGAATATAGTTTTTTGAGAAACATGACTAATAATGTGAAAACTGAGTTTTGTACTATTTTTCTTCTTTTTGTACAAATTTCTAGGTAATATTTATAAAGTATTAAAATTGATTATTGTTAATAATCACAATGCAACTGTAATTGAATCAATTTATGAGTCAGATACCATAACTATCAATTAATATTAATAAATGTGAATTACCATGTTTATCAGAGAATTTATGAATAATGAAGTGATTTATTTAATAATGATTTGTTTATAATTATTTTAATTTTGTGTCACAATTTAATTATACTCTTGAGTTTTCACACGAAATAATTATGACAAGATCGATTGTATTTTATCAACAAGGATACGAATATGTTTTATGCATTTGAAAAACTTTGATTTTAATTATACGATCTTGTAGAAAAAGGAAACTTACTTTGATTGAGTTGCACTCGCTGGTATATTATTACACCATATAATTCATATAAATAATAATTGCATGTATTTCATAAAATAGATCAAATTTTGACGAGTAAGACCTTGGCAACGTATAAATACAGAATATGAGGGAATATTGTTCGTACTCTTGGTATTCATGCGACTGCGGTTTCAGAACATTAACCCATATTTATTTCGCAAATGGTACAAATAATTATTTAGAAATCGCCACATATGTTTTACGTTCAAGAAGGTTATGCGCGAATCGAGGAGCCATTTGCGGTGTCACTTTTATTACTCGGCGCGGAATCACTCTGCTTTTTGAATTGTCGCAAATTTAATGGAAATTTAATCAGTTTCTGGTTGAAAACATTAGTTTAAAACAGGCATTTAAACTTTCTTTTTCATTTTCCAATTAAAATTGATAACTAATGTTACCACATACAAACTTTTTTCTCAATATTATTTACTTCCCATAGGGTAAGTTATAGTAATCGCAAAAAATTGAAACTTTTATCTATCTTTAGGTTTCAAAGCTCTCTGAACATTTTGGCATACCTTAGAAAAAATTGATGTATGTGAATGTGTGTGTGTATGTATCTGCGCATACAATTTTTTGTCGACGATTTCGAGAACACGGATTATAACAGAATGTTTTAAAAAATATTCGATTTCTATTGATGAGGTGACGTACTGATTAGTTTTTGGTCAAGGCAGGTTTAGTCGTTTTGAAGATACAAGGCAAAAAGTGCCAAAATTGGTAATTTAGTTTTTGATATAACGGAGCGTTCGATTTAAATGATTCAAAAAATCTTTTATTTGCATTGATAAAAATTAACAACAGGCTAAATTTTTAGAAAAGCAGGTCTAGCGGTTTCGGAGATTCAATGAAAAACGTTGTGCCCTTTTGTGAACAAAAATGATCATCAAATATATGCACAGCAAATTATCAGATATTTTATACAGATTTTTATAATAAGAGCAAATTTTGTTTATATTTCTATGAGTCCCATACCAATGTTAATCCGTTAATCTGCGACCCGGCGCTTACGCGCTTTGATATTTTATCTCTACACAACTACAGCAGCGCGATTACTTATAAAAATAGTTCAAATTTTTTAGAAATTTCAGAATATTTCAAATTAAAAAAAAGTCAAATTTTCAAAATTCCCAAAAATCTTTTTTTAAAAATTTTAATTTTTGGTACAGGAAGTTCGAGCAATTTGCTCTAAGTTCAATATAATTTGAACAGCAATCAGAACTTAAAGGTTCTATAAGGTGTTATGATGTTTTGTCTTGATGGAAACCCAAACAGTTTCTTTTGAGTTCTATCTCTATGTAATGGATTTTATTATTTACAATTTCTGTAATGGCGTTATCATTATTTTGAAATACCGAGATTTTTTATCAAATATTTTAGTTAAACATAATTTTGTCGTTGGCGGAGTATTTTATTGTATTGAAATACTCTATTTCAGTTAAATTTGCAATTTGTAAAATATGAAATATAATCAAGTGTGTATTTTTAATACGAATAATGATATGAGTTATGTCCATTAAGATAAATAGATGAAAAGTTATATTAAAAGATTCTACTTGGGGAAAAGTTACAATAAATGTAAAGCCAATTTATAACATAAAAATTGCACCTAATGTACTTATTTAAAATAGTCTTTATTTTATATTAATCATTGTTAGTATTTTGGCACAATATATCGTATTATAGAGATAAATTCTTAAATTTTTATTGCTAAATATTTTATTTTTTTACACTTAAACATAAATATTGATTGAATTTGCTTCTTTACGCTTTAAACTTTACAATAAATTATTTATTTATAATAATTTATATAATTATAATAACTTTTGCCAATATTATGCATACGACTTAAGTATAACAATTTCATTTACTATTTGTGCAATATTTTATTAATATATATTATTTTGATATTTTTATAACTTACTCTTTTCTAATTTTTTATAGAGAGTGAATTTTATTTTATATTCCGGTATATTT